>NC_056730.1:379148809-379226309 GCF_019279795.1 Protopterus annectens
TACTTGCTTTGTGTATATACCTGTTTTATTGAGTTTTTACTTCACTGATGAAATGTCAGTTTGTGTATTAAATTGTTGGGGTTAGCAAGCTGCAGTATGTCTTTTGCTAGATACCTATTAATATGTTGTCTCTTTAACTTGAGTGCTGAAAAGATGTATTTAATTAATTAACAGCAATTAGGTAAAGCTCAGGATGTATGTAAAGTGGTTTTAGCTCATGTTGTTTTATTCATTGTCTGAAGAAGCATCTGTGGTGTGAAAGCGCTAACCGTATTAAAGTTTTTATATTATTTCTGCCGTGTTTCTCCCTCTGATTCATTTTTCTGATGGAAAACAACCAACCTGTTGTTCTGACCACTAATGTAGGGAAAATATAGAACTAGTACAAAAATAAATACATTTAAACAATTTTAATGTGTGTTTGTAAATATAGGGAAATTATGGCAATATAGACTCATAGATTAGTACTAAGCTAACTGCCCTTGCAAGCCATTTTAAGCCTATCCAATTATCCCTTGTGAGACTCAAACCCTGAACCTTGTGTTTGTAAGACAAACACCTTACCCATTAGGCCACCTTCCCAATATCAGTACTTTTATTCTGAATTATTATTAAAGCAAGTATGATGTGCATCTCTATCTGCATGTATCCGCCTATACGCGTGTCTGTGTGTGTGTGTGTGTGTGTGTGTGTGTGTGTGTGTGTGTGTGTGTGTGTGTGTGTATACATATAGACAAATTATGGAAATTATGGAAATATCAGTAACAGTCTATTTTAAATTATTATTAAAGCACACATGTATATGTGTGTGTGTACTTAACAGATTATATGTTCTTTGAATGAGTAACCACAGTATTAGCTTAGAAAGGGGACAGTGAATATGACCTTGTTAGACATTAGATAAAGTTAGCAGTTAACTTTTTTTTTGTAGTGAGTTACCTACCCTGGTTTCAGATTTAGTGGCTTGTAGACAACACTTTTTTCCGTCTACAGCAGAGGTAGGTAACATTTTTGGTCAGTGTGTCAAGAATGTGTCTAAGCTACTAAGATGTTTGAATGTCAGGAACTAGGATGAGGAATGTTATGCATATAAGAATCAAATAAATAAATTTTATTGCTGCTGTGGTAGCGTTGTCGCCTCACAGTAAGATATTGTCCTGTTTGATTCTCAGCTAAAGAGTCTTCTTTGTGGAGACATGCATGAATGGGCGTACCTTTGTTGAAGCTTGTGCGTCAGAGCTGGCAACTCGGCACGTAAAAATCTACTGGCAATCATTAGCAGACCGGAGTTCCGCTGTGGCGACCCCTAACCGGGAAAAGCCGAAAGACACAGAATTTATTTTAGTTTGTTTACTGGGGTAGTACACTGATCACCGTAGAGCATTTATAGGCAGAACTTGGATGAAGAGATTCACAAAAAAGGAAAATAGAACAAATTGACAAACACAGAGTAATCAGAGATGGTAGATAATCCCATAGACAATTGATAAAATACATAAATAATTTTAGCAGAGTAGAAAAAATCAAATGTGAATCCATTTTAGTAGTAAATATTAGAGGGAAGCAGCAGCTGAGAAAAGAGGATCAAAGTAGAAGTCATGCAGGGGAGGAGGGAGTTAGGGTACATATCCAGTGGAAAAGCTCTTGTAGTCAGAGTTGTGATGAAGGTATCTTTTGAGTTGAGCTCTGAAAGTGAGGAAACAGGAGGCTTCTTTAAGGTGAAGGGGGAGGGATTGCCAGAGTTTGGGTGCAAGAATGGAGAAGGAATGGTCAGTACAGTACAGTTTGGTTTGTGATGTCTGGAGTGAGGGGAGTTAACTGGGAGACGTTGCAGAAGTTGTAGGTGGTGGTTTTATTATGGAGTTTGGCTGCTAGAGGTGGAAAGGCATCTGGCTGAAGTAGTTTGAAAACAAGAGACCCTAGGAGTAGCTCAGCTGTATAGGACACTGGTAGCCATTTGGACTTGGAGAAGGTGATGCAGTGGTGTTCATGAGGGGAGGAATTACAAAAGATATGTTTTTTTTATTTTAAAGGCTGTGGCTATGATGGGGAGCCTATATTCAAGTTGAGAAAGGAGGACTGCTTTGCCTATTGAAACTCTAGCTTGTCTGGAGAGAAAGGGAGATATTTTTTATAACCAGAATAAAATAGAACTGATCTTTTTCCTGCTGTTTTCGATGTGTCTTTGGTAGTTAGGTGACTGGTACAGCTATAAAACTAAGCATTTACATGATGTGGTAATTTCTATTCGGCAACCATTGAGATCTGTGATACTGAGATTTTTATGAGCGTTATTAAGCTCTTGTGACATTCTAAATATCATACGTTTTGTTTTAGATGGTTTTAGGGCTAGATTATGGTTATTTAACCATGAATTAAGGGAGTGAAGGTCAGACTGAAGCTGGGTTTGAATATCTGAGTATGAGGGACTAGATGTCATCTGCATAAAGAGCAATGGGAAGGTTAGGTAGATCAGAGAGCAGCTTATTAATAAAGACTGAAACAAAAGTGGGGTGAGTATGGATCCCTGGGGCACTCCTTTGGTTTGAGGTTCTGGCACCGATAGGGATAGGCCTAATTTGACTATGAAATACCCATTTTTTAAGAAATGTTGGCACCAGGTGACAGTGTTGGGGCAAACCCTGATTTCTTAGAGGGAGTGAATGAGCAAAAATTGGTCAGTTAGATCAAATGTTTTGGCAAGATCAATGAAGACGGCTCTTCAAAGGCTTCCTTTAGTCATGTTGAGAAGGATCTCATCGGCAAGTGACTATAATGCTGTCATTGTGCTCCACCCAGCCCAGAATCCATGCTCTTTAAGTATGAGGAGGTTGTACTGTTGGATGTAAGTGGACAGTTGGTTGCAGATTAATTTTTCAAGTATTTTCCCAAGTGTAGGGAGGATGGAGATAGGGCAGAAGTGGGAGGTACTTACTGATTGAGGCTGTTTGGGAAGGGGTTTAACCAGAGTAGTTTTCTGTATGTCTGACACAGAATTTTGAACGAAGCAGAGGTTATAAATATGTAGAAGAGGTGAGGCAAAGAAGTCTTTGCAGAGTGATATAAACCAAGGATGTAGGTTGTCTGCACCAGAGGGTACATCCAGGGGTATGTTTTCTGGAAGGGGTACAAATTCTTTGTGTGCAATTTTGTGTGTGTGTGTGTGTGTGTGTGTGTGTGTGTGTGTGTGTGTGTGTGTGTGTGTGTGTGTGTGTGTGTTTGTGTGTGTGTGTGTGTGTGTGTGTGTGTGTGTGTGTGTGTGTGTGTGTGTGTGTGTGTGTGTGTGTGTGTGTGGTGTGTGTCTGACAAGAAGGTAAGTATGTGTTTTGGACATGAAAGCTGCAAATTGTGGATATGCTAGAGGCTTTAACATTAGGGAATTGCTGTGTGTATGTGAGGTTAGAGTAGGCATAAGAGCTAGGTAAGGGGAAAGAGTTAATGCTGTGCATGTTTTATTTTGGATGTGCTGTATGCTTAAGTGTCTTGTGTAGTGTTACTGTTATGGAAAGGGTTTTTTAAGAAAAAGAAACGGGCTAGGGGCAGGAGGAGGATTAGGGTTAGGGTTAAGACTCGTTAACCAGATGATGGTGGGGGAAAGACTTGTACACACACACACACACACACACACACACACACACACACACACACACACACACACACACACATACACACACACACACACACACACAAGCGCGCACACATATACAGGCAGATACAAACACATATATGTTCCCACACATTCACACATGTTTAAAAAATTAAAATATGCTAGTACTTGCTTTTCCTTATAAATACTACAGCATAGCATATTTTATACTAGTCTAAACTTCATGCACCAATCCTGGCAATATTTCTAGTGAAGGATCTGAGAGAGGCAGACATGCACTGCTGCTGTGATTGTAATGTTTACAGATAAAATCTAAAGTAAATGAGGAAAAAGATATTAGAAACTCCCATTCAATGTAGAATGAACCTTATGGGTTTTATGTTGAAATATAAAATGAAATATAAAAGAAAAAAGAATGACATTAAACATGTTTTCTGCAATACATCAAGGAAGATCTCTGGAAACATATATCAATTCCAAAACAAAAGTACTGATGAACTATTGTATGTGTGCTGCATTTCAGTTATTATGCAACACATTGGTCTTCTCATTTGACATTTTTATTACCTATGTGAGAAAACCTAGAAGGGAGTGGATTGGATATAGAATATAAATGAAACTATTTCTGTTTTCATAGCTATCAACTTAAAAAACGTGGAACAGAGATCAAGCTTTACTGTCAGCCACCTATCCAGACCTGAACTAAAAACGTGGAACAGAGATCAAGCTTTACTGTCAGCCACCTATCCAGACCTGAACTAAAAACGTGGAACAGAGATCAAGCTTTACTGTCAGCCACCTATCCAGACCTGAACTAAAAACGTGGAACAGAGATCAAGCTTTACTGTCAGCCACCTATCCAGACCTGAACTAAAAACGTGGAACAGAGATCAAGCTTTACTGTCTGCCACCTATCCAGACCTGAACTAAAAACGTGGAACAGAGATCAAGCTTTACTGTCAGCCACCTATCCAGACCTGAACTAAAAACGTGGAACAGAGATCAAGCTTTACTGTCAGCCACCTATCCAGACCTGAACTATCTTCAATGTTTTTTAATGTGAAGGTTTGTGTGAATTCATGGCAGTCTTTCCTAGTTTTCATCACAGCATTAAAAAACATATTAACCGAAACATATATATTTTTAATTTTTCCTTTCTTTTCTTTTTCACATTGTCTTCTTCCTACCAAGAAGTCTTCTGGCATGTTATCTGCTCAAGAAGTTGTCAAAAAATGTTTTTCAATTCTTTTGTCATATAAATATTTAGTGGTTGCATTTGACTTGCTTCCTACTTCTGAGTTTTAAGGTGTCAGGCTGGTAGCTTGTCATCAGAAGGGAGTAACAGTTGGAATAGTTTGTAATTAAATGGCTTCTCACAGACAGATCCAAACACACAGCAACATGAAATATCCAAAAAATACACTCAGGATGCAGTCACTGGAAACAAACTTCAACTTTTAATGGTGCTTCTGGTACCTTGGCAAACAGCCTTCAAGGAATAACATAAGCCACCAGCCATTCCCATTTTATGTCAAACTGCTCCAATTAAACAATCATCTCATCATCCAATAATCTACTACTAGAACCTGCTTAAACAACATGCACATCTACCAGAAACTGCTGAACTACCTGCTGTGACTGATTTTCAGCGTACGCCAGCAGTTCTCCGTGAGCACAATAACTTATTGGATATTCCTTTGAATGCACAGGGCAGGAATGGAACACCAGTATCGTCGTTTCAGGACTAGGTTAATTCCAAACCCAATTTCCATTTCAGCGAAGAAGGAGTTCGCAATACGGAGGACATTCGCACATTTAAGGAGTCTTTGCGTTCATTAGAGAACGCTTTGTTCAGGTACAGAACATTAGAGCTGGACAATATTTATTTAACTGAATGTCTTAAAAAAAGTATAGTCCCAATAGGCTTACGGGTATATAAATACCCTAACCAGGTTATTCCTGGTAGTGACTTTCATTTGGACTTGATAAAAGCTTTTGATCAGTGTGGTTTGGAGGTTGTCAAAGCCATTATTAAGAAAAATGAAAAATAAATTTGTTGTTTGCAAGCTGACATTTTTAAATTCAATGAAAGTGTTACTACTGACTTAATGTTTAATATTGAAGTTGAGAAGCTCAGATATTATGACATAAGAAAAGAAGTTGACCAGCATTGTGTTACCATTTTAAATTGTAAATATAAGAAGCTTAACAGGGACATCAAAGAGTATCAGGAGGGCAGGCAGTATCCGAACCCACCTTTTCATAGACGTAACACATTTGTCAACCTTACAGTGCATAATGGTTTTAGGGATGATCTTGAGCCACCTGTTCAGGAAGGTCGACCAGGAGGTTTTTGTAGATAATCAGCAACACATGGAGGGGAACGAGGATGATTTTTTACTCCGAAGGTCAGAGCGGATCTGCCAGCAGAGGTACCCACCAGCAGGGGCTCACCCTCCCTTAGTGTTATCTCCACAACATCAGGGGACAGGGGGGCAAGTACGGGGATGGAGAAAGAACAGGAAACAGGACTGGTCGCTACTGGTAAAATTACAGAAACAAAAATTGGTGATTATTCTATGTATTCTAAAGATGACTATCATATATATAATTACAGCGACTTTCCTGTTACTGACAACTGTTTTACGTTATTCATGAAAGGCTTCAAATTTGTCCCCAGCAGAAGTAGCAGTATAGTTCATACTATTCTGGACTTGAAATTGCTTATACGCAAATTAAATCTAGAAAATCTGTTTGGGGATATTTCTGGTGCTGCCAGTTTACATTTGAAGAAGTCTAGTACATTTAATCCCCCACTACACCCTCAACTTAAGAATTTGGAAAATAGGATTGAGAAACAACTTAGAAAGGAACTTAGTAAGACCAAGTATGTGGCTAATTTAAGCCAGGAAGAGATCTCCCTACTGCAGGATCTGAGTCATAATTTTTCTCTTAGGGTTATGGAACCAGACAAGGGTGGTGGGACAGTTTTGATGGATCAGAACATGTATGAAGCTAAAATTTATAATCTTTTACATGATCATACTAAATATACATCGGCATCTATTCATGAAATAAATCTATCATACAAAAAGATTGATTTTGGCATCAAAGATCTGTTAGACCAGGAGGTCATCGAAATGGATGTTTTTTCTTATCTTGATAATTCCGAACCTAGAGTACCCACCATGTTCGGTGTGCCAAAGATTCACAAAAATGTTTCAGATCCACCCTTGAGACCCATAGTTGCGGCACAAGGGTCCAAAATACATAATATCTCAAAATTTTTGGACTGGAAATTGAAGCAACTATGGGGCAGATTACATTCTCAAGGACTCGTGGGCTTTTCTTTGTAATGTGACGATGGACCTCTTCCAATCTGAAGTAACATTTCTTACCATAGACGTGGTAGATCTTTTTTCAGTTATTCCATCAGACATTGGTTTACTTTGGATGGAAGAGGCTCTTTGGTCATGCCCAGGAGTCACCAGCAATGATGTTCATATGGTTATTGAACTTCTCGGCCTGGTATTGCATAACAATTTTCTCTTTTTTTCCGGAGAATATTTCCAACAGATCTCCGGTGTTTCTATGGGAGCTAATTGTGCTCCCATATATGCCGACATCATATTGTCTATATGGGAGAAAAAATATATTTTCAACAGCGAATTTTCTATCTACTGGAACCATTATTGTAGGTTCCTGGATGATATTTGTATTTTTTGGGTTGGGCCTGTTCATCGTATAGATGACTTTATAGCCCATATTAACAGTTCTACTACTTTTTGAAATTTACCCATCAAATATCATATAATAGTGTTAACTATTTGGATGTAACCCTCACCAAGGATGGTGATGGGGTCAAGTCTTGTATATACAGGAAGCCTATATTTTCTAACAGCTACATCCATTATCAAAGTTCACACCCTAGGTTCCAAAAGAAGGGAATTATAAAAGGACAATATGTTAGGGTTTCCTGTATGACTTCAGACGAACAACAATTTGGTAGTGAATGTGACAAACTAACCTCCTTGTTTTTAGACAGGGGCTACCCCATCGGCATTATTCAATCAGTACGGGAGGAAGTTGAGGCAGCCAGAACTAGTAGATTTGGTCCTATTTTAGGTAGGGGTATTAGTGAAGTGAATGGTCAACTCCACGTGGATGTTGTAGGTGCATTTCCCAGTAATTTTGCCTTTATTACGGATTACAGTGCTAATGCGGGTCACATTAGGAAAATTATAGATCAGGAATGGCGATCATTTCAGGATCTCACTGATTTGAGCCACCTCAAGGGTAAAAGTTTGAAAACAGTTTTCAGGAGAGGCTTCAATATTAAGAGGGTGTTGGAACAAAGTGATCAAGTAGCACGATCCCATCGACAGAGAAAAGGGACCTATAAATGTGGTCGTTGCACCCTTTGTAAATACATTATTCATGATGACCATGTATATTTAGAGAGTAGAAATAGAGACATAAAAGCTCTGGAATACTCCAATTGTCTTTCTATTGGGGTTGCTTATTTGGCTATTTGCCAATCCTGTCAGGCCTTTTATATCGGTAAAACCGAAAGACAGTAATAGCGTCGTATATATGAACATCAATATGACATGGTCAGATCTAACAGTAAAAATGCGTTATATAGGCACTCACTTACATGTGAGGGAGCTAGGTTTCTGTTTTTCGTATTGGAATCGGTCCCAAAGGACATCCGGGGCAGACCTTGGGAAGCAAAACTTGCCCATAGAGAGACTTTTTGGCAGATATTCCTAGAATCCAATAAATTTCCTGGTCTCAATGACTCTATCTCTATAGTTCCTTACCTTAAACTTAAGGCAGGACAAATATAACTAGGATGGTGTTTAGTGTAATTTATTTTATTTTAAAACAACATACAAATGTATACAATTATATATATTTTAAAAAATATTTAATATATAATATTTGATACAACACTAACATATATAATATACACTATATTTATTTATTTAGTTGTTCAATTAGTTGTATGCAACAATTATGTGTTTATATATTTTCATAACATTTTCATATATTGTTTAATATAACCTTGGTGTTACACTATATCCTATTTTAAAAAAAAACATTTTATATGTATTTAGTTCAGTATTGGTGCTTTAAAAATGCAACATGCAGTTTTTATTGCTTGATTGATTGATTATTTTATTGCAATTAAATATGTTAATCAAGTGTATATTTAAAGAGCTGTATCCTGCATGGTTTTATCTGATGAAGTCGTTTTATCGATGAAAACGTGTTTTTGGAACTTATTGTGGCGTTAATAAATTTGTCTTGGATTTGTGGTGCCTTATTGTGAGCTGTTTACTATCGAGTGGTGGAGTTTACTGGACTGGTCTGCTGTTTTGTGAGTTTTTTGGTGTTTACAGCAACTTTCTTTTTGTGAACCTGCTTAAACAAACATACCCTTAAAAAAAGGGGTAAAATATTTTTCCATATACAATAAGTTACAAAACATCATATATACAATATTATAACTTATGCATTTAAATTCACATCCAAATTAATACCTTTTGGTTTTAAAGTATTATAATTTAGAATGAACCTGTGTTCCATTTTTAATGAACTAGCTAAAAATCCCCACCCCTAGCAAGAAAAGTTGGAGAATTTCAGATATGAATCTAATATATATAGGAAACCAACCTTTTCTAATGCCTACTTACATTTCTCTAGCCAGCATCTGATCTGGCAAAAGAAAGATTTAGTAAAAGGTCAGTTAATCAGGCTATGTAGGTTGGTTTCAGATGGTGAAGTACTCAAAGTAGAGGTTGCAAAATAGGTTGGTATGTTCCTTGAAAGGGATTACCCCAAAGATTTTTTGGATAGCACCATTGATTATGTTATGGAAAACAGGGATGTTATATATAAGCCCCTTTTATGCAACAATGATGTGGGTAACAATTCTAGTAATCTTATAGGTTCATAGGTTGTTACTAGGCTACTGGCCCTAGGACCTATACAAGCCTAGCCATAACAATTCCCTGGCTATTTCTTCCCACAATATTTACTTCCCTGGACCCCTGTCTAGCAGGGCGACTGACATGATCCCCAGGGTGAATTTCCTATCTCCCATCCAATCGTCAAGGTTTCTTTTGAAGAGGGCCAAAGAGGCACTCTGCTTGACATGTATGGGCAGTCTATTCCAGCGTCTGGGGAGTCTCTGGGTCAGGAACCTATCCCTCCAGCATGTTTTGTTCATTGTGATGACAAGGTTTAGCTCCCTGGAGCATGTAGCTCTGAGGGATTGGGATTTCTTTAAGTGTAGCATGTCCAACAGCTCTGGGTTTGACATGGCCTTGTATGTTAAGCAGAGATCACCTCTGAGTCGATGATATGCGACAGAGTATAGCTGGACTTCTTTTAGATGGGCAGCATAGGGCATCTGCTTTAGGCCTGTGATTTTTTTAGTGAAGTACTCGATGTTATGGTCAAGGGACTAACACTTGACATGATTGGCAAAACTTGTCACAAGTATTTGTTTTGAAATACAATCCAGGTATTTCTTTATTACAGGAGACAATCAAGAAACACAGGGCAATGTTTTTGGATCATTGGGACATTTGGGTAGGTTGGGCCCAGAACCAAAATTCATTTATAAAAATAACAAAAACATTAAGGGTATTTTTGAAACCAACATGCAACAAATGAACGGCCACACCAATGGGTGTGGAATGAAAACATGTGGGGCCTGCCGACAATGTAGATATATCCTGGAAGTTAGCAGTTTCCTTGTTCAAGGTTGCCCATTCTTGCTTACTGTTAAAGGTAAATATGACTGTAACACTAAGGGGGTTGTTTATATTAGTTTTTGTACTACTTGTTCTGCTTTTTATATTGGCAAAACTAATGGCCCCTTATGTATGAGAATTTATCAGCATCTTTATGCTATTAAGAGCAAAAACACAAGTAAAGCACTTTATAAACATTCCACCACGTGTCCTGGTTTTAAGAAATTTGTATTTGTTATTTTGGAAAATGTGGATGTACTAGACACAGGGAGTGACTGCGAGACCTTAGTGGAGAAAAGGGAACTGTATTGGCAAGTTCTCTTAAATGCCACCCCCCCCCCCCAGTGCTTAATGAGTAGATATCGATCAAATCTATTTTAAAGTTGAAAGCAAGTATTGTTTGATTTTTATTATGAAATGACATGCATTTTTTAGTATACAAAGCAACTAATGCAATTTTATTATTGGTATTAACTTCTATGTTTGTATATATGTTTTTTAGCTTTTAGTATTCAAAATGCACAAGGATTTTATGAAGGTAACAAAATGTTTTGTAACTTTGTATCTTGCATTTTGGCGCCACCTTTCGTAGAAAGTGAGATGTTGCACAAGATGTTGTATAACATGCCTTGCACTTGGGCCCCACCCCCTCAAGGAAGCGAGGTTAATCCCTTAAGGAAGTGATGTTTTTATGGTATTTAAAGGATGTGAGGTAGTGTATCTGTTTGTCTGATGATGTTTCTGTGGCACTGAAAATGAAAGCGCTTACATTTGTTTATTAAAATTCCGTTTTGTGGCTTTGGAGCAGCGTTTTTTTCTTCTTGCAGTGTCACTTTTTGCTGTTGGGCTTGGTTACTAGGTAAACCGTTTGAACAGAGAGATGTCCTAAAGGGAGGTTTAGTAGATGTAGGTACTTTGTAGTAGTATAGGATTAAAGGAGTATGGCAGCGAAAAGCTTAAATAAATCTTGGGGTGGAACAGATGTTCTAGAAATTGGAAGGGTGGTTTTGAAAAGTTATGAGTGGTGGACAAGTTAGTTATGGGGAGATTGGATTATAGTAGGATACAGTTAGGAAGGTATTAATTTGGTTGGTTAATGAGTCATTTGGTTGAGTGGTATTAAGGAGAGTATAAGTGAAGCTTTAGTGGGTTGGGTTAGAACTGGGGGTAGGGTATGGGAGCTGAATGAGCCTGGATGGGTTCCAGTTGGTCTAAATGCCCTGGGACAGAAAATAATCAGTGAACTGGCCCCAAAAGTGTCTGTAACTATTACTGTTTACTATTTAATGTTTGTTTGTGTCTTTCGGCTTTTCCCAGTTAGGGGTCGCCACAGCGGAACTCCGGTCCGCTAATGATTGGCAATAGAGTTTTACATGCTGGCTTGCCGGGCCTAACGCACAACCTTCAACAAAGGGACTGTTTACTATTTAATATAGAAAGTAATTTATGTAAAGCAAGGGTTTAACGAGAAAGCTTACACACTTGCTAAGTATGGCATGGTTAGTGACAAAATTTTAGTAAATAAAAATAAAATTAGAAAAATAAATGACTAATTTGATTAGGGGTGGTTTGACGAAATATCCTACTTACTGGGGAATGGAAAAGAAAATAGGAAATTAGATTAATGCCAAAAAAGCCACTAGTTGATTGCCTGATGTTGAAAATTTGGGAAGGGGTTGAATAGTAGACTTACCTATTGCAATTCTATAAATTAATATAAATGCAAGTAAGCCAAGTACTGAAAGATAGGGGTGTTTCATAAAATATCCAAATATGTGAGAGGTGTAGATGAAATGCTGTCTATTAGGTGATATGTTATTTTAGGCTATTTAAAGCACGGTTATGCTGTTGTAACGTGCAACAAGTTGTATTACAGCATCTAATCTACAACACTAGTGATTACATCCCTGTTGTAGTGTGCATGCCCTACACAAATAGGACAGCAAAAGGTAGGACTCCTCAGAGTGAATAAATGTGAATATGTACCTATCAAAACACCTATTTATAAAGGTTATATATCCACAGCATGGTAATAAATAAGCTGTCCCTGACTTTGTCTTTAGTGGGCTACCCCTGAGGTCCACATTCTTGCAGTTACAAGTAGCATACCAAATTAGACGGTAAGCACACTTAGGAATTCTAAGAGGTCTGGATGAATGATGAAACAAATGTACTGGGCAGAGTCTAGAAATATCAGAATGACAACAGTGATTATTAACTGATTACCTGGCAAAATTTCAGGCCCCCATTAACCCTGAGAACACTGCTGACTATGTGGAACTGTTCACAGAAATCCTACACAAGCATATTAATAGCTGCATAGAGGCAGCTGTACCCACCAAGAAAAAGTACAGAACTAACTCAAAAAAAAAAAACAAAACAACCTGGTGGAATCACAACATTAATAGACTGTATATCAGAAGAAGGAAAATCATAGCAAAAATTAGGAGGTGCAGCAGCCAGCAGGATGCAACCACTCTCATCAAACTAAACAAACAACTCAGAGGACAAATAAAGTATACTAAAGCCAAATTTGGGGGTAAATCTGGCCTATCAAAAAAATTAGATACCTAAAAAAAATATATATATATATTTTATTCAGCTGCTCTTACTGTAACTGCCTTAGTTGCTCTTCTGTATGTTATCTGTTCAGTCGCTCTTACTCTGCACTTATTACTGCTTGTTAGTAGCCTTCTAATTTACTGCCTTCTGCACTTGTTTTTTAGTTATTTGTTAATTTAATTGCATTTATTTGAACTATATTTGCCGTAGTGTTGCTATGCACTCGGGTCTGCTGGCCTGCACCACAATTTGAATTGTATTTACTGCTGTTTTAGCTGCTTTTCTGTAACAAAAAAAAAAATTCTAAGCTTGTTTCCTGCCTTTCCTGTAACTAGTCAAGTCCAGATACAGACTTGCTGTATGCAGGACTGTTGGAAAGCTTCTGAGCCCCCCAAGCCTTCCTGTGCTGGAGGGAAGCCTTCTAGCTTATCAGTGGGAGTGGTAAGCACTAGGTAGCCTATCTACCACTGGAAGAGTTGGTTTTGGCCCTGAAATTGTAGTTCATTGGCTGTTTGGGCAGTTTTTCCATCTCCTTCTACTTTCTGGTTAAAAGCCCGTTTGGTCCCTGCCTTTCCTATAACTAGTGTAGTCCGGGTACAGATTTGCTGTATCCAGGACTGTTGGTAAGCTTCTGAGCCCCCCCCCCCAAGCCCTTCTGTGTTGGACAGAAGCCTTCTAGCTTATCAGTGGGAGAGGTAAGCACTAGGTAACCTATCTACCACAGGAGGAGTGATTTCTGGCCCAGTAATTATAGTTTATTGGCCGTTTGGGAAGCTTTTCCATCCCTTTCAACCTTCTGATTTAAATGTCTGTGTTTGCACTTGTTTCCTGCCTTTCCTGTTACTAGTCTAGTCCAGGTACAGATTTGCTGTATCCAGGACACTTTGTAAGCTTCTGAGCTCCACAAGCCTTTCCGTGTTGGAGGGAAGCCTTCTAGCTTATCAGTGTAAGTGGTAAGCATCAGGTAGCCTATCTACCACAAGAGGAGTTTTCCCTGGCACAGAAATTGTAGCTATTGGCTGTTTGAGCAGTTTTTTCCATCTCTTTCAACTTTCTAGTTTGAAAGCCGCACTTGTGCCTGTTTCCCGCCTTTCTTATAACTAGCCTAGTCCGGTTACAGAGTTGCTGTATCCAGGATTGTTAGTAAGCTTCTGAGCCCCCCAAGTCTTTCTGTGTTGGAGGGAAGCCTTCTAGCTTATCAGTGGGAGTGGTAAGCACTAGGTAGCCTATCCTCCATGGGAAGAGTGAGTTTTGGCTGAGAAATTGTAGTTTATTTGGCCATTTGGGCAGTTTTCCATCTCTTTCAACTTGCTGGCTTAAAAACCTATGTTTGTACTTGTTCCCCGCCTTTCCTGTAACTAGTCTTGTCCAGGTACAGATTTGCTGTATCCAGGACTCTTTAAAAACTTCTGAACCCCCCCCCCAAGCCTTTCTGTGTTGGAGGGAAGCCTTCTAGCTTATCAGTGGGAGTGGTAAGCATTAGGTAGCCTATCTACCACAAGAGGAGTGCTTCCTGGCCCAGAAATTGTAGCTATTGGCCATTTGGGCAGTTTTTTTTTTCATGTCTTTCAATGTTCTGGTCTAAAAGCCGCACTTGCGCTTGTTTCCCACCTTTCCTGTAACTAGCCTAGTCCAGATACAGAGTTGCTGTATCCAGGACTGTTGGCAAACTTCTGAGCCCAGCAAGCCTTTCTGTGTTGGAAGAAAGCCTTCTAGCTTATCAGCAGGAATGGTAAGCACTAGGTTGCCTGTCTACCATGAGAGGAGAGGTTCTTGGCCCAGAAATTGTAGTTTATTGACCATTTGGACAGTTTGTTCATCTCTTTCAACTTTCTGGTTTAAAAGACCACATCTGTGCTTGTTTCCCATCTTTCCTGTAACTAACCTACTGGGTAGCACTAGAAAGCCTTAAACTGATACAAGCCTTCTAGCTTAGAAGAGAGACTTTGGAGTGATTAAGTATCAGTTTTCTGTGTTTTCTTGCTGTACTTAACTGTTTTCCGCCTAAACGCAGATTTTCCAGCGTTTATTGTGATTTAAAATCTTGTTTTTTCACATATTGTACTTATTTGACTGCCTGCACTTTTAAAAAGCTGTTTTTTGATTAAATAATTTGTTTAACTGTTGTAGGCTACACACTAAAGTGTGATAGCCTTTTCTGATCATTTATAGTCGTTTAAAGCTGTTTTAAGTGTATTTTTTACTTTTTTTGCCTTATCTTTTAAAAAAAAAAATAATCCTTGTTTCCCGCCTTTCTAAGCTAGTATAGTCTAGTTTTCAGGCTAGTGCTGAATTCAGGGCTGTGATACTAGTTTCTGAGTTTCCCATACCCTACTTGGATAGAAGGAAGTTTCTCTGTTCACCTGTGAGAGAGGGGAGCTTTGAGCAACCTATCTGTCCCTGGAGGAGTGGTTCCAGCCCACAAGTTAGTAGTTTATTGGCCATTTTGGGATAATTTCTATCTCTTTCATTTCCCTACTATAAAAAAAAACGCATTTGCATGGTTTTGTGCACCGGCCAGTGCCGGTTAGATACGGTTAAATTATTCCCGGCTCCACTAAGTCTCCTCTTCAGTTTTTCCCTTGAAACTAGTCTAACTCTCAACCTAAGCACTCAGAAAGCATCTTACAGCCCAGAACTTGCTCAGACCTAATAACAAGCACTAATATACCCTGACATTAATTGCCAAGCAGGGCAAGGCTCTTTATTCACCCCTCACCAACCAAGTGACTAAGCAGCTCACCCTACTATTCAGGCATGACCAAAGGGCAACTTCAGGTGCACTCTCCAGTCCAGCTGGTGAATCTGGATATCCTGAGGCAATTTTACAACTGCCTCATGTACACAGACAACCCTCTCCTCCTACCACAAAACACTAACATATGCGAGAGATGGAATTATACAGCCAAACTGGAAGCTAAGCTGTCTCCACCCAAGACTGGAACAGTCAAGAGGAGAAGGTTAACACTTGCACCACACCTCCAGCTGCACACAGGCCTACTAAAACAGCACTGGCAAAAAATACACATAAATACACAAAATCATACTTGGAGGCTCTAAATAAAAACCTGCAAAAGCATCAGAGACCTCCAAAGCAGACACCCAAACAACCTGCACTTTCTGTCACAAGCCAGACAACACATAAAACACAAAATCAGTGTGCCGCACAATCACAGCCCTTAAGGCGAAATAACATACCTAACACACTAGTAATAGGTGACTCTATAGTCAGGCACACTGATGTCCCACTCACTAGGCTGGACAAGTAGAAGTTTACTGTTAGCTCCCTGTCGGGAGCCAGAATCTACCACATAACACAAGCACTCAGGTCACTCCAGAACAAGTACAAATATGACTCGGTCATTGTTTATGTTGGTGTGAATAACCTGAGACGTACCTCCCTGGACTACATGAAAAGAGACATGGAAGAGCTCTCTGATCATGCAGCCCAGGCTGGTATGACCCTGACCCTGAGTAGCATCCTGCCCCCACCGAGAATGATAGCTCAGTATAAAGAAAAAAATATCAATTTCAACAATTGGCTAAGCTTCTGGTGTCATTCAAATGGGCTCCAGTGTCTGTCAGCCTGGGACGACATGCTCGACAAGCTGCATTGCTTCACAAGAGACGACTTGCACCTGTCACCCCTAGGCTTTTGAATACTGGCCAAGGCTCTTGCTGCCCCCATAGTGCCTTTTTTAGGCAAGGCTCAAAAGTCAAACCCACCTCTGTAAACAACACAATTAACAAAAAACTGAGGGTTATGCTACTCAAAGTCAGGAGTTTAAATCTCAAAATGCATGCGCTCGAAGCACTCCTCAGTATGGAGAACTTTGACATCTGTGCAATAACTGAAACCTGGTTCAAGGCTCCAGAGAGCACCCCAGCACTACTGGTCTACAACTCATACCACACGTTTCGGCCACAGAACACAGACTGAAACACAAAAGGAGGGGGTCTATCCATATTCATCAAGGATACCTACACCTCCAGGTTAGTGGTGCAGCATGATACCTCTGAGATCATCCATGTGCAACTAACATTGGGAAAATCTACAGTGCAAATTGTGGCCTGCTACAGATCACCCTCCATGACCCAGGACCACCACTCCACCTTTCTGGAGACACTGGAAAACATGAAGGTCCTACCGAACACCCTGATATTGAGTGATTTCAATTACCCTACCATTCACTGGGAAAACTACTCGAGTACAAATTTCCAGGCCCAGCGATTCCTGGAATTCATCAACTCAAACTCCCTGGATCAGCTGGTAATCTCCCCTACCAGAGGTGAAAACATATTGGACCTGGTCATCACCAACATGAGCGACAGGTGTTCCACACCGGAGGTCAACCCGTCTCTGGTTAGATCAGATGATAAACTAATAACTCTGGATGCCCACACTCCACCATCACCCCCAACTAAGGAAACCACAGTAAAAAACATTTCTAAAGCAAACTTCACCTTACTTAAGACAGAAGTGGTAAGTTTCACAGCCCCCACGCTAAAGAGTAACACTGCCCAAGATGCAGAAACCTTTACAAATGCACTCCATGAGTACCTGCAAGGATGCATGGATCATGCCATCCTTAGCAAAACCAAGACTCGCTCATCTAAGAGAAGGAAACCAGTTTGGTGGACCCCTGCAATAAACAGGCTATACAATAGAAGGAGGAAACTAGTTCAGAAAAAAAGCAAATCCCAAGAAAGAAAGAAATCCCTGATCAGTATCAGTAAGAAACTAAGGTCCCTCATAAAATCATCCAAGGCTAACTTCGAAATAAAAATAACCAAGGATTCAAAAGATAACCACAAAGCCTTCTTTAGCTATGTTAAGAATCTAAGTGCCAACTCACAGATATGCACTGAACTAGTGCAAAATAGCTCAAACTATACTGAACCTATTGATATTGCCAGCATCCTGGCAGATAGAGTCAGTGCAAACTTCACCCCCCTCTCACCTCCAAAAGGGCCCACAACAATACTGGAAAAGTGTAGTGTCCCAAAAATCATAGACACACTAGTGAAAACAGCCCTTTCAAAAGCCAAAAACACAGCATCAATGGGACCAGATGGTGTCCCAGGCTGTGTCTTGCACGAACTACAGAACGAAATAACCCCCACCTAAACATGCTGTTCAACCTCAGCCTCTCCACAGGCTATGTGTCCATAGAATGGCACACAGCAATGGTTATTCCTCTCCACAAAGGGGGGCCACAACTAACCCTGGTAACTATCGCCCCATAAGCCTGACTAGCCTGGTATGGAAGGCTATGGAGCGCATCATCATGGAACTCATTAACAAAGACATTGGGAACCTCCAAACACTTGACCCGACCCATTATGGCTTTTTTAAGGGAAGATCATGCCTACTAAACCTGGTTGACTTTAGTCACCAAGGCCATAGATGAGGGAAAGGTGGTTCACACGGCCTACCATGACCTTGCCAAGGCTTTCAACACCATTTCCCACTTGGGTATTACAGAAAAACTCACCAGCCCGAACATAAACCCCTATGTCACAAGATGGGTTGCCAACTGGCTTACAGACAGAACTCACACGGTAAGAATAGCGGGCTCCAGGTCCAACTCTAAACCAGTCACAAGTGGTGTCCCGCAAGGCTTGGTCCTGGGACCCCTACTGTTTGGCATATACTTCTCTGAAGTACAGGCAAACACAGGAGGACTATGGCTAACCAAGTTCGCCGATGACTGCAAACTGGGAGCCATAATTGACTCTCCAGCTGACACGGACATCCTCCAAAAGGGCCTAACTGAGATGGATACCTGGTGTCAAAGTCATGGCCTCAAGCTAAATGCCAAAAAAATGCATAGTCATCCCATTTGGCTAAAACAAAACACCCACAAATTACCACATAGGTGGCAGCCCCTTAATACAGAAGAGGTAATAAGAGATCTGTGGACCCAGGTAGATAGTAATCTCTCCTTTGACAATCATATTGCCAAAGTAGTTAGGAAATCCTTCTATGTGGCCCATCTAATTACTAAAGGGTTCACATCTAGAAATAAAGAGGTTATAGTGCCCCTCTACTTGTCACTCATTAGACCCATCATAGAGTACAATGCCCCATTTGGACTGTACCTCACAAGACACTTCCAACAGCTGGAAGGACCACAAAAGTACCTCACCAAGAGGATTACTGGCCTCAAACATATGTCCTATGCAGCCCGACTGAAAAAACTCTGGCTGTACTCAATGGCATATCGCTTACTCAGAGGTGATCTCTGTTTGACTTACAAAGCCATGTCCAACTCAGAATTGATGGACATGCTCCACCAAAAGAAATCCAAGTCACTGCGAGTCACGGGCTCTAGTGAGCTAAACCTTGCTAAAACAATAAATAGAACATGCTGGAGGGATAGATTCCTGTCTCATAGACTTCCCCTGTTTTGGAACAAAATTCCAAATTAAATCAGGCAGAGCTTCTCACTAACACTCTTCAAGAGAAACCTTGACGAGTGGATGGATAACAGAAAATACACCCCTGGGATCACTTCATTGACTCTGCTTGACAGAGGATCAGTTAATTAATCAATGGGGCGGCGAACGCCGACACACTCGGGCAGATAGCCTAGTACCTACCTATGAACCTATGAACCCATCAGATCAAGGAAAACCATAAGACATTCTTTAACTATGTCAGCAACCTCAAAGGAAATACTCAGTTATGTGCAGAGCTCATTGTTAATTGAGCCACCTATAATGAGCCAGAAGATATAGCAAACCTACTGGCCAGCTCCAACTTTACCCCTCTCTCCCCCTCAGCCTTCTGTCAGAAAATACCATCAAATACAACTCCCCTACTATCACTAGTCAAAAAGTCCTCAATGCTCTCTCTAAGGCCAAAAACACTGCATCAATGGGCCAAAGACAATGTATCTGCATGTCTTCTAAATAGCATAAAACATGAAATATCAGGCCCTCTGGAATTGCTATTTAACTGTAGCCTCCAAACAGGCTCCATGCCTCATAAATGGAGAACAGCAACAGTCACCCCTCTGCACAAAGTTTGGCCATCTACAGAATCTGGAAACTACAGGCCCACAAGTCTCACTAATCTAATATGCAATGCTGTGGAAAGAATTATCATGGAACTGATTAATAATGACATAGGAAACTTTCAGACACTGGAGCCATCCCAGTTTATTTTTTGTCAAGGGCAGGTCATGCCATCACAACCTGGTGTCTTCTATGAGAGGGTCACCAAAGCAATGGATGAGGCAAAATAATTCACACTGCCTACCCTGACCTGACCAAGGCATTTGACACAATAGCCTCTCAGGCATTGTTGCCAGTTCAGGAGATTAGGTACAAACCCTTATGTCACCAAGTAGATAGCCAGATGACTCACAGACAGGACTCAGGAAGATAGAATTGGGGAGTCCACCTCTACAAAGAAGCCAGTCACAAGAAGAGTCCCTCAGAGATTGATCCTTGGGCCATTCCTTTTTGCCAGGCATATCCAACAAATGAACTTCCACAGAGGTTCCTCTCTAAAAGGATACAGGGCATAAGTAAAATATGTTGCGCAGACCACCTAGAAGCCCTATCCCTGTAGTCTGTCTCCTATAGCCTGTTGAGGGGAGATCTATGCCTGGCATACAGGGCATTGTCAGACCCAAAGCAGCTCTAATATGGAGACATGATTGACTTTATCAAATGGCTTAGGCATCCAGTGCAAGAACAGACTAATTTTTATTTAATGTGGTTAAAATATTTCTCCAGCTCAAAAGTAATATTATTATCCTTTGTCTAACAATATGACATAAAATGTGCTTGAAAATTTGGCTCAAACGACCTGAATCTTGAGTCATGAAATCTGCTAGATTTTTCATTTTAATATAAATGACTAATATTGGAATTTTTACATCTCTATCTATCTATCTATCTATCTATCTATCTATCTATCTATCTGTCTATCTATAGGTGTTACATTATGCATGATCATCTTACTTAATGTCGAGCACAAGACAGTGACATAAATAAGATCGAATATGCATAACATCAAAAACAATGAACCTGCAAAAGACTGAAAAGAAAAAGCATTTCCTTTTCTGATCTTTACATCTCCCCTCAAATGAAACTAACCTTTAATGTGTCTGACATGGGAAATTCTTTTTAAGGTAAGGTGTAAGGTTATGGTTGAGGGCAGGAGCAGGGTTAGGGTTAGGGTTAACACACATTACTAAGTTGTGCAGGCGGTTTCACAGGCGGCTTCGTCTACAGATTATTATTTTTATTTTGCTTCTAGTTATCCAGTGAACGCATTGATAGTTGCAATAAATTCTGATCTTTTGTAACTTAGTTTCCTAAAATTCTTGATATGAGCATACATTTCTAGTGTACAGCTAATGCTGCTGAAATTACTTTTTAGGCCGGTAAAGTATTGAAAGGTAGACCTTTCAATATCTTTCCTGAAAACAAACAACTTAGCAAAGAAACCTTTCAGTTCTGTTCTTTGTATTCAGAACTAGTGAAACTGATGCTTTAACAGATGGTGCTCCTTCTAACTTAACAATAAGAGCTTTTAAGTGTGATATAATATCTGTTAAAGCATCAGTTTCACTAGTCATTTCACATTACTAATGTATTTGTATTGTCGACAACTTTATTATTTAAAATGCACCCTGATGGGTCAGGATAAGCAACATATCATTTGAATACATTACACTGACTCAACCAATATGCATTATTATAAAGACCTAAATCATCATATGAAGAAATATAATTGTAAAAGTTGAATGATAGTATTACAATCAGAAATATGACAATTTTCGCAATAGTTATTTTAACTTGACTTAAATCAGAAGATGAATTCTTAGATCACAGCTACTCTTGGTGAATGATGTGATGGGAACACAAAACAGAGCATTCAGTTTCACTTTTCCGAAGTTTTATAAACCCAACTATTTCATCTATTAGAACTGATGCACCACTACTTGTCACAGAAAACTCTTTGTGCAGATTTGTCTTTGATAACATCAAATATGCCAGTTGCCTTTTTTGTGCTACAGATGATCTTGCACCAGCCCTGACACAGGAGTGAATCATTACAAGTTGTGGAAAATCAATTATGGCTGTTCATTCATAAAGTGCAAGGCTCAGCACATCACAAGTATGAAGGTCCTAGTCGTTTGTTTCCAGAATCACTTGCCATTTGACCTTCTTGCCTTAGAACAGTCCTTTATGACAATGTTATTTTTCAGTAAGGCTATTCTCATTTGCAAGATCTGGAAGCTTCCTTTATATTTTCTTACTCATTAAAGCACTTGCCTTTTCCTTTTTAAAGTTACAGCTGCAATGCAACTTTCCATTGTGAAAACATTTTTTCTGACATATTTAGCAAGGCTGTCTACCAGTTTATCATATGCAGTGATACCTTATCTGATGCACTGTTCCTTCTTTTGTCATCAACTCCACAAAGTGTTGCTTGACACTTGGTTGTGAGATAATGCTTGACAGTGGATCTGTGGGACACCACACTTTCACTGCACAGCTTGAAGCACCAACACCTTTCTGCAGAAAGCCATATGGTTCCCTCCATGTTGTATGAGACTTTCTACTAACCAGGATTATTTTCATAGATTCCATAATTAAACCCTATACAAAATATTAATCACAGTAGTAATGAACTCCAGACTAACTACATGTTTCTGCACATTAAAAATCCTGTCAAAACTGGTGACTGGTGATGTTCTTGGCACACATAATTGCAGAATTGATCCAGATATCAATAAAACCCATTCATTTTTCAATTAAGTATAAAAAAATAAAGGCTACCTTAACATCTTCAAGTATGTGCACTGAACATGTAGCACCATTTAAGTAAAAGAACTACTATATCTTTTTCCCAGTCACCTCCCCCATCCACTTAAATGGAACCATCACTAGATTTCTGGCTGCAGCTGACTGATGATTCAATACACATTCAAAAACCACAAAACGTCATAAAAAAAATACATAAATTCCACGAAAAGGAACACCACCGATGGACAGAATAAGTTTTTTAATACAATTCGCCTTCTAATGGAACATTTTTCAACACAATTCTGTCCCTATAAATACCCCCAGTCCCAATTATTTAATTGACTAATTAACAAATTAACTATTTCACTGACAAATATTCATAGACTTTTGAGCTATTGCACTTCTCCATGTAAACAATATTATTAAACATTTGATTAACCATGATTATAACAATGTTAAATACATTTTTAAACATTTTTTTTAAATAAATGAATTATCAATATATATTTTTAAATTCATTATTAAATATATTTCAAACACACTTAATACATTATTTAGATACATTTAAAATGCATTTTTCATATACATTTTAAAGTGCATTTTCAATTACATACTTACTTCCTTATTTCAAATGGTCAAATTATTCTCTAAATTCATTCTATTGGGATACAAAGTATGAAAATTAATAATCAGCCTGCTCTCTAGTCTATTTAATTCTTTCTTAAAATTTCCAGTGTTACCAATGGGTCGTGCTAGGACACTGAAAAACAAACTGCTATCTAAACCCTTGTGTTTAGACAAAAAGTGCATGGCTACTGGACTTTCTAACTTGTGCCTTCCGACATCACCTAAGTGTTCCAAAATTCGAACCTTGGCCTTTCTAGTTGCTTGAATATTTGTCAATGAAATAGTTAATTTGTTAATTAGTCATTTAAATGATTGGAACTGGGGGTATTTATAGGGATAGCATTTTGTTGAAAAATGTTCCATTAGAAGGCAAAAGGCTGAGGTACCAGAATTGTGTTAATTAAAGAACTTATTCTGTCCTTCAGTGGTGTTCCTTTTTGTGGAATTTATGTTTTTTATGCAGCTGACTGACGTCATGACCTTGGCAAAGAAAAAAGAATGAATATATTTGCATTTTTAACTGGTCACTCCTACTTTTGACTAAAAATATCTTCCCTTGGTCATCGCCTCTTAAAAAAAAAAAAAAAAAAATATATATATATATATATATATATATATATATATATATATATATATATATATATATAAAATCTAGATATAGATATATAGATATAGATATACAGATAGATATCCTAAGTCCATGCTTTACAACTGATTTACTCAGAGTAAGCATTTTTAATTAAAATCATTAGGAAAATGAATCAGAATATATTTAGAAACCCCCCTCCCTTATAAAAATGAGATCTCAGTACACTTTTTAGATCACAAGACTATAGAAATTAAACTAAGTTAAACAGACACTTCCAAACAGTTCATTCATTGGAGAGTGTGAAATCCCTCACTTGCTGTTTTAGACAGCAGTTCCTCAGACTGACAAACTGGATAGATCCAGTTTGTGATACAATCATTGAAATCTTGTGAATTTGGAACTGAAAATCAAAGCTCCTTGGCATTAGATTCAAACGTTGGTCGTGAGCCACTAACTGGCATACTTTTTGCGGGTTACAAACCAATGCCATATACCAACAGTCAAGCGATTGTATTTCGCACACAACAGCACCCCAAGTGTTGTACACATATAAGTGGTAATGGAATGCCATGGAGTCCATAGGTGTATATGTCTATCTATCTGTCTGTATCTCTCTTTTCCTGTTTCTACATATATAATTCATATTCCCATATATGCACACACCCTATATGATGTTCCTTCATCACTGACACTGAACAGTGTATACTGGCTTTGTTTACATTATGGGTATACACATGCAAAGACACCCAGCTACAGACACACACACACACACACACACACACACACACACACAAAACACACACATACACACACACATACATACACAAACACACATATATACAAGTGCACACACACACACACACACACACACACACACACACACACACACACACACACACACACACACACACACATACATACACATACACATACACATACACACACACACGCACGCACACACACACACACACACACACACACACACACACACACACACACACACACACACATATATACAAGCACACGAGTGCACACACACACACACACACACACACACACACACACACACACACACACACACACACACACACTATATATTATGTAGACTGTCTTCATTACTGAAACACAAAATATTGATCTCAAAAGACTGAAACGTATCCACAGAAACAAACTTAAAAAAATAAAAACATGCTTTATGCTCTGCCTCCTTTCAATACTCCTGCTAATTATGTATATCAGCTAAGAGATCATACAGTAGCAGAGAAAGGGCAAATTTCCACTCCTTGCTGTACCATGATCTCCCAAAAAGAGATACTGGTATTTTTTGCTCATGTGAGATTTTGATCTCATAAGCTGGTAAAACAAATTGTTCAACATACAGGAATGTTTGATGTAATGACTACATTTATATGTATAATTACATGTAACCAAAAGAGTACAGAAAGCCAAATCTGTGTGCAGAAAGCAAAGAACCAAAAGCAACCACATATAAATGGTACTGTCCCCAGGAGTCTTGCACAGCAAGCTTAAAGCTTTCACCAGTAAATCACAGTTAGTTTTTCTCTGTGCATGTGTGTTAGCCGAAATTCTGCAGAACTCTTTAACAGGTAGTTAAGCGTTTTTATGCTTAAGACATCATCAGAACTGCCATAAAATATCATTACACAATATATACATTCAACATTACATCACATGACCAAGTTACAACCAATAAACTTTAACAATATATTCAAAGTACTATAACATCGTTATACAATTATGCTAGGCACGTATACATAGGTTCATACTAGGCTATCTGCCCTAGGGCATTTATAAGCCTAGCCAGAATGTGTTTGGCTTTCGCCACCCATTTTAAATTTATTTTGCTATGCCCTTTTTCGAGGTTAGTATACTGTGCCTCTGTCTAACAGTGACACAGAAGTGATACCCGGGGTAAACCTACGATCTCCCATCCACTCATCAAGATTCCTCTTGAAGAGAGTCAATGAGGGACTCTGCCTAACCTGGACTGGGATTTTATTCCAGAGTGAAGGGAGCCTCTGGGTTATGAATCTGTCCCTCCAGCATGTCCTATTTATTTCAGTGCTGAGGTTCAAGTCTCTCGAGCACATAGCTCAATGGGATTTGGATTTTCTGAGGTGCAGCATGTCCATTAATTCTGGGTTGGACATGGTTTTATACGTCAGGCACAGATCACCTCTGAACAGGCGGTATGCCACTGAGTAGAGCTGGAGTTTCTTTAACCGGGTAGCATATGGCATCTGTTTGTGCCCTTTGATCCTCTTGGTGAGGTACTTTTGGGGCCTTTCCAGTTGCTGCAGGTGTCTGGTAAAGTACATCCCAAAAGGGGCATTGTACTCAATTATGGGCCTGATGAGGGATGAGTAAATAGGCATGATGACCTCCCCTGATCTAGATGTGAATCCCTTCATGATTAGGTGGGCTATATAAAATGTTTTTCTAACCACTTTGGCCACGTGGTTGTCAAATGAGAGATTGCTATCAACTTGGGTCCCCATATACATATCTATACAATATATATATTTTGTCAATGTTTGGTTTTGTCAACAGGAGAATAAAAGCTGGCAGAGCTGATTAAAATTTAGCCATATCATTTTTTTGAGCAAGATTTTAGAACAGTGGGATTTGGGAAATTTGCCCTTTCCCCAGTGTAATTTCAGAGTTGATATATATATTTAGCAGTTAGTGTGGGGCTGATATTTTTGTTTTGTTTTGTTGTGTAGTTGTTGATTTGCATTTTGAAACAGTTACATGTCTGATGGTATGAGGTTAGATGCTATGACATGTCAAAGGAATGTCATAAATCCATATATATATATATATATATATATATATATATATATATATGATGCTACTTTTATTGAACAGGGATTTTGCTGACTTCTGTATACTTGGAGTTAGAATATATAATTAATAGGGTGCATGCATGCACAGCCCCCACATGAGGTGGTGCAGGGGGGCTTGCCCCTTGCAAAAAAAAAAAAGTTTTCTTTTTAATTTTAATTTTTTTGCATGCTTAATTGATGCTTGGCATATGCTTAGTATTGTGTCATTGTGTGTAATGACAATCATTTGGTGTCAACATTATTCCTGCCAATATTAGTGCTGTTCAAAAAAGGTAAGTAAATCCACATAGATATATGTGTATGTGTACGTGTGTTTGTGTGTTATATAAATAAATGGACATTACCTTGTTCAGATAAAAAACAAAAAAATAAATGTTTTGCTCCCACCCTATGCATCCCCCATGCAGGGGCAAGCTCTCAACTTCTAATATTTTATATAACAACTTCAAAGCCACACTACCACAAAGAAGGGGTGAATCATTGCTGGTTTACACTTAGAAAGTGCTTGAATAGTGATCTCCTCCAGAAAACAGCAATTATGGAGTTCAGCTTTAAACTGCTGAATTTGACCAGATGTCATCTCATCCATTTTAAACTTGAAGAGGTATTGAGAAGGGCTTCCTACATAATCTCAAGGAGAAATTCTTCAAGCTTCAGTAATTTGCAGAAAAAGAAGATGAACGACAGAAAGCTTTCCTCCATAGCAGAGCATTGTTGGTAGAATATGTAATTGTGTGCCAGCAATGGTCATTTTAGGGAGAGTTCTCCCTTCTTTGAATTGATATATATGTTTGGGGGGTTGAGTTTGGCCCCCACACCAGTGGTGCAGTGGGGTTTAACTTCCTCAAAAAACAAGAACAAAGAAGTTTTTTGCCCTTTTGCTTCTTGGGCATTTTTTTTTTATTCTTTTGAAGCATAAGCTTTTAGGGAGTAAGTGTTTCACATGGGAATGTTAGGGAAGGCATAATTTTATATACATACCACACAGACACACACACAGGCGCGCACACACACACACACACACACACACACACACACACACACACACACACACACACACACACACACACACACACACACACACACACAATGTGCTACATTTGTCAACAGCACTTTTGTTCACATCTGTTTATTCAACACACTTTGGTCAACTAAACAGATATGTATAGAAATGTACGTATAGATGTACAGAGAGAGAGATGTAGATATGTAGATGTACATATGTATATGTATGTATATATATATATATATATATATATATATATATCTATATCTATATCTATATATATGGGTCTACTTCATATGGTCGACAGCTCATATGATCGACAACCAAAACATTGACACCAAAACACTGAAAGCTCATATGATCAACAGCTCATATGGTTGACACATAAATCCAAAGCATTATGCTCTTTCCCCACTGTAGCTCGACCCTGGAGTAGGAATAAATAGTCAGGGGGGTGGGGGCACAGCCCCCCACATTGGGGGGTGTGGGAGGCATAGCCCCCACATTATTTACATGAATATAGTCAATTCAGTTAAAAGTATCCATATGAATGTTTAAAATTTATGACATATGTGGGGGGCTGTGCCCCCTACAGCCTCCTAACTATTTATTCCTACTCCAGGGTCACACTACAGTGAGGAAAAGGCATAATGATTTGGATTTATGTGTCGACCATATGAGCTGGCGATCATATGAGCTTTCAGTGTTTTGGTGTCAGTCAAATGGTTGTCGATCATATGAGCTTTCAGTCATATGAAGTAGACCCATACATATATATATGTATATATATATATATATATATATATATATATATATATATATATAAAATAATAAGCAGGGGTGTGGGGATGCAGGTGGTCTTGACCACCTGCTAAAAACAATGTTTTTTTATTTTAATTTTAGTTGAAAGATTGTATACACTGAGTTTTTTTCTCTCTGTGCATGTGTGTTAGCATGTTGATATATGCTTTGTCAACATTTTGCTGTTGATATTTAGGTCAACATATGCATCATTTGACAAACGTGAATATACTGATGTGCGTACATGTACATGTATACAGAGAAAGAGAGAGAGGAAAAGAAAACTTAAATCTTTATAAGCATAGTGGTGATTCAGCTTTTACGTATTCTGCATTAGTGCATTAAATAAATATTTGCATCATCACTGTTAGAATTCAAATGTGTATGACATGAGCAGTGTTTGTTATATAGAGTGAGAGAACTAAAAGCTCATCTGGTGCATGGAGAACACAGTGACTTATATCTTCAGAAAATGTAGTGTACCCCTTATAGGTTCATAAGTTCATAGGTTGGTGGGCCTATGCAAGCCGAGCCATAACAATTCCCTGAATATTTCTTCCCACAATATTTACTTCTCTGGGCCCCAGTCCAGCAGGGTGACTGACATGATCCCCGGGGTGAATATCCTATTTCTCATCCAATCATCAAGGTTCCTTTTGAAGAGGGCCAATGAGGCGCTCTGCTTGACATGTATGGGCAGTCTATTCCAGAGTATGGGGAGTCTCTGGGTCAGGAACCTATCCCTCCAGTATGTTTTGTTCATTGTGATGACAAGGTTTAGATCCCTGGAGCGTGTAGCTCTGAGGGATTGGGATTTCTTTAAGTGGAGCATGTCCAAGAGTTCAGGGTTTGACATGGCCTTGTATGTTAAGCAGAGATCGCCTCTGAGTAGACGATATGCCACAGAGTATAGCTGGAGTTTTTTTAGAAGGTCAGCATATGGCATCTGCTTTAGGCCTGTGATTCTTTTAGTGAGGTATTTCTGTGGCCTTTCCAGCTGTTGCAGATGTCTTGTGAGGTACATACCAAACGGGGCATTATACTCTATAATGGGTCTGATGAGGGATGAGTACAGTGGGACAATGACCTCCTTTTTTCTGGATGAAAAGCCCTTAGTGATGAGGTGTGCCACATAGAAGGATTTCCTGACTGTTGTGGCGATGTGGTTATCAAAAGTGAGACCACTGTCCACCTGTGTCCCTAAGTCTCTCATCACACTTTCGATGTTTAGCATCCTGCCACCTATGTGGTAATTCATGGGTACATGTTTTTTTCCAAAGGGGATAACTATACATTTCTTGGCATTAAGCTTGAGCCCATGGCTCTGGCACCAGGCATCTGTTTCTGTAAGGCCTTTTTGTAGAATATCTACATCATTTGGGGATTCAATAATGGCTCCCAGTTTGCAGTCTTCTGCAAATGCTGTTAGCCAGAGTCCCTTAATGTTGGCCTGTACTTCAGCGAAGTAGATGCCAAACAAGAGTGGTCCCAGGACTGAACCCTGAGGTACTCCACTTGTCATTTGTCTGGAGCTGGATTTGGAGTCGGCTACTTTTACAGTATGGGTTCTGTCAGTAAGCCAGTTGGCAACCCATCGAGTGACGTAGGGATTTATGCCCAGCTTAGTAAGTTTATCTGTGATTCCAGAGTGGGGGATGGTGTTGAAGGCCTTGGCAAGGTCCAGATAGGCTATGTGGACCACCTTACCCTCATCCACAGCTCTGAAGACTGATTCGAAGAAGTCAATCAGATTCAGGAGACAAGATCGGCCCTTCACAAACCCAAACTGGGTGGGGTCCAGTGTTTGAAGGTTGCCAATGTCATTGTTTATAAGTTCCATGATAAGGCGTTCCATGCCCTTGCAGATCAGGCTTGTCAGACTGATGGGATGGTAGTTCCCGGGATCCATTGTGGATCCTCCCTTGTGGAGTGGGATAACTGTAGCTGTGTGCCACTCAGTGGGCACGAAGACTGAGGTGAGGCTATGATTAAACATGACACTTAGGTGAGGTGCCAGTTCATTTTGTAGTTCATGTAGTACACAGCCTGGGATGTCATCTGGTCCCATGGATGCTGTATTCTTAGCTTTGGACAGTGCGGTTTCTACCTGTGTGACCGTGATTATCGGAATTTGGCGATCTTTTTGTATTGAGATGGGCCCTTTAGGGGGTGAGAGGGGGGTGAAGTTGGCACTAAATCGATCTTCCAGGATATTGGCAATATCCTTGGGATCAGTATATTTAATACCATTTTGTTGTAGCTCAGAGAAGATCTGAGCATTGCCATTTAGATTCTTGACATAACTATAGAATGCCTTGTGGTTGTCTTTGGAATCGTTGGCAATTTTATTTTCGTAACTAGCTTTTGAGGATTTTATGAAGGATCTCAGCTTCTTACTGAGGCTGGTGAGGGAGTTTTTTGCATCCTGGGATTTTCCTCTTTTCTGCAACAGTTTCTTCCTTCTGTTGTATAGTTTGTTTATAGCAGGGGACCACCAGATTGGCTTCCTTTTTTTGGAGAAGATCATCTTGGTTCTATTTGGGATGGCACGATTCATGCACGAATGGATGTGTTAGTACAGTGCCTTAGTGTAGGATTCTGCATTCGAACTTCCAGATGCTGTCTGCGTGGGTGTTGTGAAGTTTGTCACTTCTGATTTCAGTAGCATGAAGTTGGCTTTGGAGAAGTTTTTTAAGGAGGTTTCCTTACTGGGGGTTGGGGGGTGGGATGTGGATGTCAGCGGTGATATGCTTATGGTCAGACCTGACCAATGAAGGGGTGACCACTGGTGTGGAGCATCTATATCCCATGTTGGTAATGACCAGGTCTAGTATATTGGGTCCCCTGGTGGGACAATGGATTAGTTGATCCAGGGCATTGGAATTTATGAATTCCAAGAACTATTGGGAAAAGGAGTTGGTAGCAGAGTAGTTTTCCCAATTAATGGCAGGGTAGTTGAAATCACCCATTATTAGGGTGTTTGGTTGTATCTTAATATTTTCCAGTATGTTTAGAAAGGTGTAGTGAGAATCTTGGGTCATGGTGGAGGATATGTAGCAGGCTACAATTTGGATTGCAGTCTTACCTAGTGTTAGTTGCACCTGGAGAATTTCAGATGCATTGTGTTGGGCAACTAGCCTGGAGGTGTGAATATCCTTGGTGAATATGGACACTCCTCCACCTTTAGTGTTTTGGTCTTGGTTTTGTGGCTGAAAAGTGTGGTAAGAATTGTAGCCTGGTATTGCAGGAGTGCTCTCTGGAACCTTGAACCAGGTCTCAGTTATTGCACAGATATCGATGTTCTCCATTTTTAGGAGTGCCTCGAGAGAGTGCAGTTTGAGGTTTAGACTTCTAGCATTGAGTAGCATTACCTTAAGATTTTGCATGCTTGTATCTGTTACGGTGGTGGTTTTATCCTTTGAACCTTGCCTAAAAAGGGCACTATAGGGGTGGCAAGATCTTTAGCCAGTAACCTGAATCCCAGGGTTGACAGGTGCAGACCATCTCTGGCAAAGCATCGTGGTTTGTCGATCATGTCTTCCCAGGCAGACAAATACTGGATCCCCTTTGAATGACACCAGAAGCGTAGCCAATTGTTGAAGTCAATCATTTTGACCTTATACTGTGGTATCATTCTGGGCGAAGGCAGGATTTTACTCAGGGCTAGGGCCATACCTGCCTGGGTCACATGATCCAAGAGCACTTCCATGTCTCTTTTCATGTAGTCCAGGGAGGTACATCTCAAGTCATTTACTCCAGCATGGACAATGACAGAGTTGTATTTGCACTTGTTGTGGAATGACTTGAGTGCATGTGTTATGTGGTGGATCCTGACACCTGACAGGCAGCTGACTGTAATTTTCTCCTTGTTCAGCCTGGTGAGTGGGACATCAGTGTGCCTGACTATAGAGTCACCTATGACTAAAGTGTTGGGTACATTGTCTTGCCTTAGGGGCTGTTGTTGGGTGGCACACTGGTGTTGTGAGCTATGTGTCACTTTGGTTGTGACTGGTGTTTGTTTGCGTTTCGGCTTCGGAGGTCCTTGTTGCTTGGGCAGGTTAATGTTAAGGGCCTCCACATATGTGGGTTTAATTTTGCTATGTGTGGGTGTTGATGGTGTGGGTTTTAAAGGGCTATGAGTTGCTTGAGGTGTAATGCAGGTATTAACCCTCTCCTCTTGACTGTCTAGCACAATCTTGGCCGGAGAGAGCTTAGCTTCCAGTTTGGCTATGTAAGTGCATCTCTCGCAGGTTGTAGTGTTGGGTGGTAGGAGGAGAGGATTGTCTGTGTACATGAGGCAGTTGCATCATTGCCCCAGTATGCCCAGATTCACCAGGTGGACAGGAGAAATCACTGGAAGCTGACCCTTGGACATTCCTGTTTAGGTGCTTTTTTGTAAAGTTTAAGAGCTGTTTTCTCTTACCTTTGCAAGGTACTCTGCAATTATAAGCTGTTTAGTGCCTATGATTAATTTCTCCTTATTGACAAGGAGAGCTGAGTGCTTGAATCAGTTTCAGGCTTCCTAGTGCTTTCTTGTAAAGTTTAAGAGCTGTTTTCCCTTACCTTTGCAAGGTACTTTGCAATTATAGGCTCTTTAGTGCCTATAATGAATTTCTCCTTATTGACAAGGAGAGCTGAGTGCTTGAATCAGTTTCAGGCTTCCTAGTGCTTTCCAGCAGGTTCTAGAGCAAGTACTAGTCACAGGGGTTCAGATTTTAGTGCTACTACTGAGAAACCAGCTAGTTCTAAGGGAAAATTTGAAGAGCAGACTTTCTGGCACCTGGAATACTTTAACTATAGCCTCGCAGTGATGCACGATGTGATAAATGTGCAAACACACGTGTTTTTAAGCCAGAAAGTTGAAAGGGATAGAAATCAGCCCAAAAAGGCTTATAAAATTACAATTTCAGAGCTGGAAACCACTCCTCTAGCGTTAGATAGGCAGTACAATGCTCACCACTCCCACTGGTAAGCAGTAGGACTTCCCACTACCACAGCAAGGTCTGGATAGCTCTGAGCACAGAAAATAAAGTCCTGAGACAAGCAAAGCCTGGGATATGGACTGGCTAGAAAAGGTGAGAAACGAGCAAACAAGATAGTATTTTTTTTGTTGAAACAGGCTAAACAATGTAATAATGCAGTAAATAAATACAGAAAAGGCTAACGCACTTAAGTGTGTAGTCCTAAACAGTAAATGCAATTAAAACTCTACAAAATTAGCAATTTAAAACTTTTTAAATGAAGCAAGGCAAGTGCACAACTGAAAAACGATTTAAGAGGCAGTAACACAGCAGAATAAGTAGCTAGTCTACATATACAGAGAAGTCTATATATACAGAAAAGCAGCTAAAACACACAAACACTTCAGATGCAATGCAACCTAGAGCACTTGAGTTGTAGCAATATTAAGGCAATTACAGTTATAATAAATGCTCTAAAATATACTCTATATTTCCAAAATGTTTGAGAAGTACAGTCAGAACACAAGGAGATTCAGGCAATTTTTTTTTTTTTTGAAAGGGAAAAAGGAGAAACAGAAGGCCTTATCAAATGTTCTCTCTGTATTAGGTAGAATGAGCTAATGACACTAGACTGGGAGGAGTGTCCCAGATTGGATTTACAATAGGGGCGGGCAACTGCAAAGCCACCAAGTATAACAGCAAGATACCAACAGGGAAGGAGGGTGGGGACAATACTAAAGCTATTATCCTACAGAGAGTAAGCACTACAGAAAGCCACAAAATGAAAGTTTTTAAACAAATAAAGGAACAATGAGACTCTACAGAATGCTTTTTTAACTGTGAACAAATCAGTTACCCGTGCATATTAGTTAATAGCAATAAAAATACACTCAAAAACTTTGCAGCAGGAAATAAAAAGTGCTATATATAAATTGCTAGAAACAATAATCAGTATAAATAATCGAAAAAAACAGGATACTTATATATCTCAGCTACCTCTCCTCCACTGTGCTCAGTGTGTATAGACAGAAACCCTCTCAAAGTTAGGGCTTAAATACCAGAAGATACAACCTTAAGACAACTTTTTTTTTTTTTTACAAGAACACAAAAGAACCAGCCCCCACTAGCCAGCAGCCAATTAACACAATCTAGCCCAGGTAAAGAAAGGCTTCAGCTAATTCAAGATGGTTCATAGGTTCATAGGTTGGTACTAGGCTATCAGCCCTAGGGCCTATACAAGCCTAGCCATAACAATTCCCTGGCTATTTCTTCCCACATTATTTACTTTCCTGGACCCCTGTCTAGCAGGGCGACTGACGTGATCCCTGGGATGAATTTCCTTTCTCCCATCCAATCGTCAAGGTTCCTCTTGAAGAGGTCCAAAGAGGCACTCTGCTTGACATGTATGGGCAATCTATTCCAGAGTCTGGGGAGTCTCTGGGTCAGGAACCTATCCCTCCAGCATGTTTTGTTTATTGTGATGACAAGGTTTAGATCCCGTGTAGCTCTGAGGGATTGGGATTTCTTTAAGTGTAGCATGTCCAACAGCTCTGGGTTTGACATGGCCTTGTATGTTAAGCAGAGATCGCCTCTGAGTAGACGATATGCGACAGAGTACAGCTGGAGTTTTTTAAGGTGGTCAGCGTAGGGCATCTGCTTTAGGCCTGTGATTCTTTTAGTGAGGTATTTCTGAGGCCTTTCCAGTTGTTGCAGATGTCTTGAGAGGTACATACCAAATGGGGCGATGTATTCTATAATGGGTCTAATGAGGGATGAGTACAGTGGGACAATGACCTCCTGTTTTCTGGATGAAAAGCCCTTCGTGATGAGGTGTGCCACATAGAAGGATTTCCTGACTGTTGTGGCGATGTGGTTATCGAAGGTGAGACCACTGTCCACCTGTGTCCCTAAGTCTCTTATCACACTTTCCGTGTTTAGTGTACTGCCACCTATATGGTAATTCATGGATACATGTTTTTTCCCAAAGGGGATAACAATACATTTCTTGGCATTGAGCTTGAGCCCATGACTCTGGCACCAAGCATCTGTTTCTGTAAGGCCCTTTTGTAGAGTATATGGCCTGTTCATGTGCTTTGAACAATCACTGTATAAACAAACAAGCCCAAAGCCAGCAATTCTGACTAGGACATACTAAAGCTGCAAAACATGGAACAGTATAAACAGGTAGGAATCCCATCCCTGGTGTGAAAATAAACATCTTTTTTGCCTCACTCTGCACTGCCTGCCTGTTTTATGGGCTCCAAATTCATTTTGAAGACAATATATATGGTAGACAGTCTTTTACATTAGTCACATGGAGCAATCACCTAGTATTTTTTGTCACATTTTATAGTGAAATCTTACTGAACCACTCTGTAACTTCATTTTTCACCACTCTTGCCATTAAACTACTCCCCATCACAATAAACAGTATTAAAACTAATCAAAATAACATTTTTGCTTTTGGTTCATTTTTTTAGAAAATTTACCAGGTATTTTTAACATGCCTAATCTTCAACCAATGTTACTTCAGCTGCAAGGCAAATATTCTGACAGGTACAAGCTTTCAGATTTAGAACTCTGAACTGTATCTCACTGAGTGTGACTGCAGAAAAAACAAAGAGACATAAAATTCCTGTTTAAAACATTTTTCTTATCACAGGTGAGGAAACATGAAGGTGTTTAATACTTTTGACCTCAATGAGGAAGAAAGAGGCAAGTTAGAACTCTCAGGAAGTACAATATTGGTATACTGAGAGCCAAATAAAATTGTTCTTTACATAAAAAATATATTTTATTAGAAATTATGTAAGGGCGTTAAGCAAATATGCATGCTTATGTAACTGTGGTCAAGAACAGAGCAAATGCCTATTAGTCTGGGGAGTTATATGAGTCTAATTAGAAAAATAGTTGTCTGTGGTGTCAGAAATATGAAGCCAGGGGAAAGTTACAGAGAAAGTCTGACTTAACAATTAGTAAAGTGCTTAACACACGCACAGGGAACTAATCTAAGGGAGCGGTGAAAGCCAACACATTCTGGCTAGGCTTATAGATGCCCTCGGACAGATAGTCTAGTACTTACCTATGAACCTATGAACCTATGAACCTATGAATGTGTACAGGGTAATAAAAGTGATAATATGCAACTTAAAGGTCTATATAAAGAATTGCAAATGTGCAAAATAAAGGCTGAAAAAGTATGCATTGACAAAAGCAAGTCTAAAGTTAACAAATGGAGCACCAATAAAAATAATGCCTTAAGGCAATCCAAGATGGCAGCCTAAAACACATGTGCAGTCACTAATTCAACTGCATTCACATAGTATGGCTAGAAGTATGAGAAAAGAAAATGTGAAATTCATAATCAGAATTACAGGCTATGTAATATTTAATAAAATAGGCAAACGTGAAACGAATGTTAAAGATTTGATTTATTTGAAAATGAAAGTAAAAGCTGAAATGTTCATGGCTGCAGTAGAAATACACAGTTACACCATAACTAGGTGGAGTAATGTCTGTTGGACAGAAACACTAAAATTTCAATATAAAAATTATACTTTTAAGTTGGAATATTGAGACAACTGTAATATTATTTCGGAGTTTGCATTGAAAATGCTGATTATTTTTGAGTCTATCTGTGATTCTGTGTTCACTCTACAGAGCATGTTGCTTTTGAATAGAATCATAGAAATTATAAGCTTGTTTTTCAGACAGCCCCAGAAGCAAATGCAGTTAATCAGTGTAATATTTGCATTTAAACAGCTTGAGAAAAGTTTGGTGTGATTAAGACAACTCACAATATTCATATCCAAAGCAACTAAAACAAATCTGAAGTGTTTTAAGGCAAAATACAATGTTGTGCATTCTAATAGTCTGCAGACATACAATATGGATGTTCTACAAACTAAATGGTATGGCAATCTATATGAATACTAAATAAGCATGAAATGGGCAATAATGAAACTAGTGAAACAAATAATGTGCATGTTTGCCAGTAGAATTCTATGAATGCTAGCATGCATAGCAGTATTAATAGTGAAGTCAAATGATTACGTGTTAAATGAGATGGACTGTGAAAGAATGACTGTGATGCTGAAAAATACTCATTTTGAATCTCTAAGAAAGAAACAGGCCCACAGCAACTAGAGTTTTACTCCAGATCAACCTAAAATATCATTAGTTGCTATCACAGCCACACATAAAAAGTTGTCAACCAGATAAGCCTTCAAGACAACAAGCACTCCTCTACAGGGCTGACCTAAAGCAATTTCTTATTAACAGATAGGCTGCCAGAATCAAACCCAGGGCTGCTGCAAGGTCTGGCTCTACCAGCACAGATTATGCTTAATTGTATTATGGATTAGGTTACCTAGATGAAGAATATCATATTAAATATTCTCCTAAAACTGTTCCTCTGGCAAAGGTTCTTAGAAGAGCATCTGTTTATCTTAGAGATACACATGAACAAGAATTAAAAAAAAAATAAGTGAATGGAATATCTAGGTATAATTATTAAACAAGCTGAACTGATAGAATGAGAAAGCATGGTATGTCTGTTGTGATACCAGAAAAAATAATGATTTTTCACTGATTTGCAAGACTAAAACAGAAAGGATAGAGCAATTGGCTGGAAGAGAGCATCACTCAAATGCAGACTATTGAAGGTATAGTTTCAGACATACACATTGCTAAACATTTTTCAGTTCTGGGGGCAAACCAAAGCTTTTGACAAATAAAGTGAATGAAGCTAGCTTGAATTTGTGTGAGTTTAATATTCTTTTGGGGAGATGCAGAGTTTTGACATTACCAGTTTGGATATAATCAGTTCCAGAAGTGTTTTAAAGGTTATCTGCTGAAATTTTGAAGACATTGATGGTGTTGCAGACATTATAGACAATTTGAGTGTCTTGGGATACTACTAGGCAAGAACATGATGAGAAGTTGATTAAGGTTCTAGACAAATTGGTCTGAAACTGAGCTCATGCATTCCGTAGACTTCTGGTAGTTTGTAATTGTAACTCCCAATAGTTGGAACCTGAGCTTTTTAACAAAATTAAGTTATTACCTCACATTTCAAAAATGTTCATATGTCTGGAGCCACAGGGGTTACTAAGAAAATGTAAATTGTAAACTGTTCAAAACAGACAAATCTTTACAGTGGCAGTGCTTATTAAATTCTAGATCTTAAACTAGATTTTATAAGTCATATTAATCACAGTAAATATTAATTGATTAATATTTTGTAAGCAACTTACAATAACACAGTAACCACTCAAGCTACTCACATACTGTCAGTAACATTTTGTTAATTATTCTGTAAGCTTTCATATGAGGCTAAGCAGTTCTATTTGTGTTTCTGGGTTTTTGAGATATTTAGAAAAACATGCAAAATAAAATGATATATATATATATATATATATATATATATATATATATATATATATATATATATATATATATATATTATGAATAAAAATTAATTTTATGCAGCAGTAGACAGAAGTCAAATAGTGTGGTTGTCTCACCTGCCATGTAAGCTTTAAGTCAAAATCTTTCAATAGCTTGTATATAGCATGGTTTTGAAATTACTGAAGCAAATATGAACAGGCAACATGAGATGCTTATAGGTATCAGTAGGATGTAACTGGAGATAAAACCTGGAGGCATCACTAGGCTGTAATGAAATGTCAAAGCCAAATGCAAGATATGTGTGTCTCTTATCAAATGTGCCAGACATAATCTGACTTTTTAGACCCTTAAACTTGATATTGGTAATGCAAATTATATAAATGTCACATAGAAATTACAAGACAACTCTCTTCTAATGCAGTTTCTGTGAATGGTCTCATGTCTTTCAAAGTTTAGCATTAACTTGTTAGATGTAACAGTACTCCTTAGAACACTTGAACATGATGTCTCATGGTTTTGATTTTTAAAGTAAGTGTGGGCTGTTATAGGAACTCTAAAATCAAAATGTTATATCTCTTAACCAGTCACTGCAAATTGATGCCAGTCAAGCAGGTCTTGGTGAATTATTACTTCAATAAGACAGGCCATAGTATATGGCTCTAAAAGATGAGCAACATGATATGCACGGACTGAAATGGGGATAGATATTGGTAATCATGTATGAATCTCAAACGTCTCATAATGATGCATATAGCAAAACTGTTGTAGTTGAATCATATTATAAACTCTAGAAAATATGTAAGAAATCTTTATTCAAGCTTTGTACTAAACGTCAGAGAATGCTGATAAATTTGGACGTAAGAGTACAAGAAAAGTTTAATATATTTGCATTGCTGATTCGTTGAGTTGTACCATTCTGCAAAAAATAGAAAAAAGCAGTGGGATGGGTTGTTTGTTAGTTAATAATATAAATTGATAAACTCATCAACTAAAAATGTTTGTGACAGAAAACTTGCAAACTTTTATTATGGATAGGTAACATTAAATCTTTACCTCAAACATGAGAGCTTACTTTCTATATTGTGATAAAATGACTTATCTACAAGAGGTGTTGTTTAAGCCTGACAGATTTATAATTTATAGCCAGAGAGAACAAGAAATAAAACAATTCATGAATCTAACCTAGGTATCACAAATATTTAAAAAAAGGAATGAGATGTCTTGCTATGGCCAAAAACGCCAGTGCACATTAAAATGCTAGTGAAAAGCTGAACTATGTGTAACCATGTGAAATCAAAACAGAAAACAAAGGAAAGATTCTGCATGCCATTTAATGACTACCATGGCAAAAAAGTAGGTACTGCTCTGTTCTAGTCCACAAATCAACATTCCATTGAATGTATTGCCTTCTTTTCAAATTAAACATATGTTACTTTTGGAAAATGCATTAAGTGCTTCAGTGATTAATATGCTTAAAAGCATGCATCATGACATGGCATACCAAAGAAAAGCATTTCTGATAAATAAACACAGTATGCTTGTGCATATCTACAAAGTTTTGAACACGATTGGGAATTTAATTGAGATCTGATTACTTGAAGGATAATAGATAGGCTAGAAAACAATTTAGACTTTCAAAATCATAATGAAGAAATCTGTAGAGTCTGATACAATAGGTTATTGTCAATCATAACAGGAATAAAGAAATATTCCATTTCAAGAAACAGGGCTTTCTCCCATGTCTATTGATAGATAGAGGTATTTATTATATTATAAATAGTTCCTCAACTGCAAAATGGTTCACAGATACTTCAGAAGATGGTCAGAAGACAGGAAATCCAGAAATTCTGCCATAAGTACAAATAATCTACTTCACCTAAAAGGAGAAAGAGTTACAATGAGAATGACAACCAGTTTTACAACTTCAGCAAAATATTGTACTCATACAATAATGGATGAAATCATAGCTGCTACTGCCAGGCCTGCTGCAGTGTGATGATTCACGAATATACTGAAGGACCAGAAAGTAGTTGAAGAGAATGCTAATGATGAGAAATGATCCTGGGAGAAACAATGACTGTTCTCATCATGATAGCAAATCTGAACCTAAAATGCTGTCTGATCTATAAGGACATTTGTTAGAGTCCTTGTTATTCTCTTAATGCGTTAAAGACAAAATGTTAGACTTGTGACATCATATAAAATGTCAGAGAACAAAGCATTGTAGCACAAAGGTCTAATGGCTGTCATTCAGCTTAAGGAAAGTCAAATTCATTAATTTCTGATTTGCATTCACAATATTTAAAACCAAGCAGACCAACATATTTTTGATGAATACATTGCATGACAAAACTCAGTTATCTCCCTACATTATAAGATATGGAAGACTCTTAAATGAAAGGATTTTTTTTAGTGAATCATTTTGCCCCCATGCCTGTTGACCACCAAGCCTGTAAGGGACCATCATCCAGATAGTCACAATGGTACTTTGTGGTCTGCTGAGCATCCTGGTAATAAGAGCATTTTTCATATCTGAACCCAACCCTTGCCTCCTGTGGTGACTTGAGCACTTGCATCATCTTAGAAATGACCTACACTACATCATTCTAGCCATGTGTGCATCTCCACATGTACCAACAAGGCCTATCACCACCAGTTTGGGTGGTCATGCCCACATCCTCCTGAAATGATCCCCCACTGCATGTAAAGCTACGACTCTCCATTGGGACACTGTAATTGGAACTGCAGTGCAAGCCAGACCAGAACCATTGTCCTTCCCTCAAGATGGACTCACCCATCCTCCCTACCTGCACTGTTAAACACACTAGTTGAACTTGGGTCATGTCGGCTGTAATCAGAGCTTTTACTCTCTGTTCTACTGGTGTAGGTTAAAAACATCTCAGGTTTAATATATGTGTCAAATACAGAGATGGAAAAGATACTGAATTGGCTAGTCATAAAACTATTATTTTCTTAACTGTTGTTATTACCACCGTAATACATATAGTATTGGAAAGGGATTGATATTTTGGAGTTATAGATGAGGTACAAGACAGTTTAATTTTTAAAGTAAGAGGAATGTCATACATAGTGAATTAGGTGCTATTGCTTTAAGTATGGGTATAGCAGTAAGGTCATCCAAACCTTTCCTTTCAGTCATTGTATGTAGTAAAGCCTTGAGTGTAGGTACATATTTTGGTGTTGCCTCCTTATGGTCTATTGTGACTACATATTTTGTATGTATAGAAGCTGCTATAATTATTGTAAGGTCTTGGGTCATGCAAGAAGACAATTACTAACAAGCTTGTTAATAGTTCTAGCAAAAAGAATAATTTTTTGCTTAGAAATGTCAGTAAAACCAATCTCTTCCATCAGAAGGAACCCAACCAATTATTTACAGGGTGACACATAGCCTGTCACTTGTTCTAGACTGTTTTACAGTTTCTATTAAGCACCAAAGAGAAAAGAGGAAAATCATACTCAAATGTGGGTATTAGAACATTTTTGCAAATATTAGTACATGCTCGATTCATAAGAAATCTGATAACATTGTATGCAAACTTAAGTTGTTCTATCAATTTATTGGTAGCACATCACAAGTAATAAGGAAAAGAAAGGATAGGAGGCATCCAGACACCCCAGTATTTAATCATGACGCATTATCAAAACATGATTCTTTGGGACAGACAGAAGTCAAGCCATTTTCTGAGAAAAGTGAATAGCACACTTTCATGCTTGTAATCTAGAGCCTTATGGTAGGAAATGCAAAACATTTAAAATGGTCATAAGTTACAATGGATGCCACTTATGTGGAAATTAAACAGAATATTAATCAATTAGTATGAAATTTGTTAAATGGGCCTATTTTCAGTGGACACCTAGGTAATGTACATATGTCCTCACCTAGAGCAAGCATAAAAACAAATGCATAAGTGCCAATAGAAAACATCACAGGATACAAACAGACAATTATATAGATAATAAATTAAGAGCATATGATCAAGGTAGTAGTTCCAGGAAATCTTAGGACTGCTTTTGTTTTGGGCTGGTGTCTATTGGATCTTTCATTGAATCCTCTACTTCTGACTCTACATCAGCATAATTTTATAATGTAATGATATTATTCATTAAGCTTTTAATACTGATTGTACAGAAAAGGAGTAGAGGATTTTGGTCTGCCTCCTCCATTTTGTCCAGTAATGGAAAAAAACAAAAATAGATGGTATTATTCAAGTAGGAGGCATTGAGGCTGTCACAACTGCATTTTACTAAATGATGCCAGTGATAAATACATAAGGAATTCTTGGAGATCACTCTTAAAATAAAGAGATGACACATACTCATATGTCATGTGTCATATATATATAACTAGATGTTAAGGCTGCTATAGCAGCTCTGAGGACTTTGTCTCTATTGATATTCCTGGGCAGATCTGACTGAGTCTTGGCAAGTGCTCAGGGTAAATTTCCTGAAGGTTGGGCAGTGGTAAGTTCTCTGCTGCTCTGCTTTATTATTCCATGGTTTGCTATTCAATCCCAAACCGCACTGCCTGTGCGGTGTTGTGCATGTGCTCCCTATATCTATGTGAGATTTCTGCAGATTTTCCTGCTTTCTCTCACCTACAGCATGTTTGTTTGGATATACAACATTGTTCATGTATATCTTGCATTTATATATATGCCCTTGTGTCTCGGGCCATGGCTGAAAAGGGTCAAAGATAGACTGTTTCTCTTTCATGGTTAGCAAATAAATAAAATAATAAAATAAAAAAAAAATAATATAAGATACTTTCTGGGATGAAACTGGATTATAAAGAACAGGAAAATCGGAGTAATGTTTATAAATAAATTACCTATGGATTCCATTTCCCTTAGATTTTTTACATGTAACCATTATTATTACGCCATGGACATAACAAGCATCATGTATTATGATGTGCTGTTTGGCATATTTCTGCCACAGAAAACACCTGATACAACAATGACAAAGATGCCAGCAAGACATGGCCCTAAGAAAATTGCATAGATCCTTCAGACTTACATTGTACAGCTGCACTGAATTTCTCCAGAGATGTCATCTGGTCTCTTAGCAGTATAATAGCTATCACAGTGATCTATTTCAGACTTTATCTCAGATGTACGGGCTCCTGTTAAATAAATAAAATATATGGTGAACTAACAAGACAAATGTGCTCTATAGAATTTCATCCAGTTTTTATACTGTAGTGTCATATTTCAAAGTTCACTGAATATAAAAGTATAATTTACTTTTTAGTATTCTTTTATCCTTTCTCATAATACATATCAACCGTACTGAAGATTTGAAAACAATGTTTTGAGCAGATGTTGGCTTTATTGTTTGCTGTTCATAGATTTACACATTGTCCCTGCCAGCCTTTCATATCAATCAGTGAGCACATTCTCACTGGTTAGCATAATCAGTTATGGGACCATGCAGACTTCCTCGCTCATTTCGTCTCATATCATCTGTTCTTTCAACAATCTGCATTTGTGGTTAACTACTTTTATAACGTATACTTTTTATATAAAGAATAACTTCATTGAACAGAAAGAAGCTGCCAGATCACGCTTGAACAGTCAAATTGTATTACTTGATAATAGTCAACGGTAAGATCATGTAATTTATGCACCTTTAACAGCACAGTGGAAGTTCACAAAGTTTATACATCTTAATTGAAGAAACTCCTGTAGCAGGAATGATACTTAGCAGAGGCAGACTGATGCATTCAGTGCTCATCAGGTTCAGACGAGAGAGAGTGGAAATGTGATAGTGGTTATGCTGCAGTGTCGTACAGAGGACAGGTTAATGCTGTGGAAGCTGGTACCCTGACATTCAGATTTCATCTTTAACTACAATGTCATTGACTGGGATACAATAACAAACTCAGGCAGATGAATGATCAGCCAGGGAACAAAATGGTTGAGTACCTGTGGCAACCTTCCTTCTTTACATAGGGACTGGGGATCTGTTCACTGTTTTAGTGACTTAGAGCACAGGATAAATGACGTAACAGGAGTATTAACCTAAGGAGATGGACAGGGCCATAAAGTGATGTTACAAGAGACTTGTTTCTTGGGAAGACGTTAACAAAATGTGGTTTGGGACTGCATCCTGTCAACACTAGAATTAACTGTATCTGATTTTTCAGCAGTGCAGCAGTATTGTTAGAACACCATGCACAACATGTTGTCAGAATTTTAAAATTTCTTGAATAGTCTCCTGCCATTGCCCACTGTTCTAAAATAAAAATTCTCAGTGGCTTTTCATTCAAGTGATTAAACTGTGTTCCATTTATTTATATGCACACATCTGAATTCAATAAATTCCACCTAGAATGTAGCTTTCGCTTTATAATTTGCATTGGTGGCATGGCATCCATGACTGGATGCAAGACATGATAGTAGGGGAATAAAAGAAATCTAAGGATTATCTAATTAAGGGATGTTTACAAAAGGCTTGCCACCAGGGCTTATGGCTTTCTCAACATTTGTAAATATCTACACAAGTCTTTTGCATAATCAGTTTTTCAGTGGTGAGAAACAAAAACAAATGCTTTTTTTTTTCTTATGTTTCTTTTCCTTTCATGTCCATTGACTATAAAACCCTCTCCCATAGGCCTTATGCCCATTCATTCCCCTGTATTAGGTATTTTCAGCAGGGGGTTAGTGCTGATTGGAGGACATTGTCTGTGGCCTCCTGCATCTACAATTCAGGCTATGAAGACTTATCTAATGTCCCTCACCCAGTCACTGGATGGTGCATGTGGGTACTCACTTTGCTGTGAGGCTCTGCTATGCTCTCCACATGGATGTGCTTTTTTTTGCACACATGCTAATGTTCAATGCTATCAGAGGCATAGCAAGGGTGGGGCAAATGGGACTACCACCATGTGTACAACATGTTAGGGGGTGTGAAAAACAGATGCCCATGAGTGAGTAGTGCAGTATCGGTAATTATTTCCAGACCAGCATTTCTGAATACCCATATAGAAATGAATGCTGATACTGTTTTTGTGGTCAAGAACCAAGCCCATGTTCTTCAGTGGTATGCTGCTGCTGCTCTCTATTTCCTGGTAACAAATCAGCAGACGGGAACAAACTCTCTGTTCCAGGATGGACACTCTAGTATTGATTACTCAGTCCTGCTGTCATCCACCGGATTTCTCCATCTCCTGAGCATCTACTTGAACTTAGGTCATCTGGGTCATAGTCAGGCCTTTATCTCTCTCTCTCTCTCTCTGGCATGGAGTTAGATGCACTAATGTTAAATGTTTAATTATATTTCACTGCATAAATATCTCAAAGTCCTTTAATGCCATCATCACTAACAATTTGTTCTGGTTATCCTTTTCTTGTAAACATTATCCTTCAATGTGATAATCCTCAGACATTGTCAGATCATCTGTTCATTGGTTCATAGATGTGCACTAGGCTAATGACCACTGGGGCCTTTATAAGTCTAGCCATGCATCCCAAATGTATTGCACAAGTTATTGTGCCTAAGAGATTATTTTAAAGGATCAATGCAGAATACGTCAGGCCACTCCGAGTATCAGTTCATTGAAATTAGAAACAATGAATCTTTAAATGTGCCTAGAAGGTACATTTGACTATACTGCCGTTGTACAGATATCCACTCCTAGGGGTGCAGGATGCAGGGGTGGTGCATTTTTTTAACTATTTGATATCAAATATAGATTTTGTTTGTCAGCACAAGTTCACCACATGTAACCTTGAGACAAGATTTAATTTTTATCCTAGACATACCCAATGTACTGTTTCCAGCACACTGGAGTGTAAACTGATTGGAATCACTTTACCTGAGCATATAGATATTTGTTGTTTTCTAGTAGCAAAAGCAGAGCATAGCCTATCATCATCTCTAGTTCACTCATTTACAGCTAATTCATAGACTTCAAACAACATGGGTTATTATTTGCTTCTCTGTAAGTGCACCATTCATCACAGCCATATGTGCAATATCTGACATAACATATACAACCACTGGATCTGCCATTGCTAGCTTTTCAGGCATTCCACATGGCAGCCATTGCAATCCATCAGGGTTTTCATGTTGCTTTGCTCCTTTCCTTTTGTTATTTTAAGGATTCTCCCTAAATACAGGCACCACCATTGCAGTTACTCTAAGATTTCAAGGAAACTCCTTCATTGGGTTGAAAATGACTAGCAGTAAGTGGTGATCTATCATCAGAAGAAAGGGTGATCCTCTTCCATACAAGTCTGTTGGGACATAAAGGAATAGTAATTGTAGTTAGTAAGTTAGTAATTGTGAAATAAATGTAGCAGGTATTTCTGTATCAACTTGGAGTCTGTGCAAAAGAACCTATTTGGAGCATCATGTGCCAAACGTATGAGCAAAGATGGATCAAAATGAATACCTCATATGAAGTGATAATTGTCTTTGTGTCGTTAAAAGCATGATTTCAGTTCTTCATCCATTCCTTGTATATTAATTTTATAACAATGTTTTCAGTGTGTGCTCAGTACAGCTGAGACGTTAGGCATAAAGTTGTAGTCTGCCATAATATGATCTTACCTGGGGCACATTATAGGTTACTGCTGACTTCAGTACAGTTACCATTGTATCTTGCAACTTATTTCATTTGTTTATGTTTATCACATACCTACAGGAAGAGATTCTGTATTTGAAAAATTATACATCTCTATAGTCTTTAAACTTAAACTATTTTTTATTTTTTAAGAATATTTGTAGATTATGAAGGAGTGTGTCTACTTCAACATTTTTCCTTTCACCAAGATGTCACGCCAGTTTTACTGGGTAGTGGGAATCCTGTGCAGCACCTGGCCCATGACCTGTTGTCAAGCAGATGGCAAAAATACCACTCTGAAACTGAGTTTATTACACTGACACACTCACTAAGGTGGGTTAAACTTTGGGAACTACTTTGAAGCTTCTTCTGTTACCAGTTGTTAATGGGCTTCTGCCAAGTCAGATTAAGGTATCTCCTTCACCTCATTCAAGATGCTAAAATATCTTTTGGAGTCATGACAGTGAATACTGTATACTCCTAAATACTTGATTAATAGTGACCTTAAATTTTCTAACTATATAACTAGTCCCAGACTTATTATTTAAAGTACTGGTTCTATGAATGCATTTCATTCACACCATCAACACTCGGTTCTAGTTGAATCTTTGTCTCCATATTTTGGAGTGATCCTATTTCTTTGCTGGCACTGGTTAATAGTTGTGACAACCATAGTTTTTAAATTGCATTTGACATCTTTTGATGGCAACTGTTTAGTTCAAGCATTCTGATCAACACTCTGCCAAACAATGCTGATCCTTTCATATAACATGCCAGTAACAACAGATTTTATATTTTACATTCATATGTTACAAGTTCAGCTAGTTCACCTTTTAGGGACATTTTTTACCAATTTATTTTCTACTGCTATGTCTGATTATTCCAGTGGCATGTGTAAAAATAATCCTCCATATTGTTCCATGGAAATCTCTGATAAAGTATCTAGTGTATCTAGCTCCACCCTGTGCTTCAGTGTTGCCATATCTGAAGTGGTACAATAAATTGTATGTTTATTAACTATGTACTATACAACTCTACGTTCCTCAGATCATCCTGCCCTTTTCCTTTTCTTATTTCCATTATGTCTGACCCTTATTCACTTTCTACAGCCATCTTTTGTATTTATTCTCTGAATCATTCTGGTTGTCCTGCCCCCTCCCCACCTCTGCCATTTGCCTCCTTACTGTTAATTTTCCATTTGTAAAGTGTGTCAGTAAGGCCATACAGTCCTTTTTATTTCAAATCAACACATCAACCTTATGTAATACTCTGCCATACGTAAAAGGATTGTTTCTCTGCAAAACTAATACACAGCCTGTTAACGCTACATTTGAAAACAGTTTTGGTAATTTTGTAGTGTTAGTAGTTTACCAGTTCCACTGATACTGATGTTCAGTCTTCCTTTGAGAATAGGTCCTTTTATATTTTCACAGCTTATGTCATACACAGTCCTGCTCACTAGCATTTATATAGGGTTTTTTGCCAATTGCAGTTCTCATGTAATCTAAACAGCTATACCATATACTTCCATAGGCTTCCTCTTACAAGAAAATGGGGATTTAGAAACTCTGAAAAAATGAACTTTGATTGTAACCTCTAATTAGAAATTTTGGGAATTTGCTGCCATACTGTTAATGTACTTTTCCAGGAAAACTTTACCTGGTGTACTCCCTGACATGAGGGTGTTGTACCCTAGAAATACCTTGAGATGTCACAGCCTTGGACTTGGTATATATTCCCCATTCTCAAAAGAACAGCCACATAACAGCAATGATCACAATTACAGTTTTTGTAATTATGACAGTTTTCTATTCCAAAATGTTCTCATGTCTCAGCTGATTTCTCATGAAACACAAATGTCCTGCAGTGATCAAGGACTGGAGATTTATATCCTTCTATACATTTTTTACAATTTCCTTGAAAGTATTTTCAGAAGGATTAAGTGATATTAACACTCTATACATTGTCTATATATACTAATTACTTATACTCTGAAATGTCACTTGCTGATAAATGAAAGTCTCGCACTTCTCACATAAATCCAAACCAAAGAGTAAAAATGTCACACAAGCTGTCTAGCCCTCTGTAGCATCAAATGCATTTATGTATCCAGTAAGCTTATCTGTTTTAAAACTGCATCCAGTTTCATCCCTTTTGCAGTTCTTTGTTTCCTGCTACTTTCAAACCAGAATTCAAGCACTTATCTGCTGTACAAATTCAAAATAACCATTTTACACCGATGCACAAATAGTGTCCTACTTGTTTTGCACTTTTCCTTGCCCCACCACTTTTTTTTACTTTAGAAGCTATCATTCACTATAAAGCTTACCCATGCCTTTGAATTCCCAATTTCTCTTTGATCTTAAACAATTGTAAAGGATATTTTGCTTTGAAAGTGACCTTTTTATTTAAACAGCTACACGCATCAACTATGCTTTTTATACAAATTTTTTTTTCAGTAAAACATGAAAACTTTTTTTTTGCTTGAAATATTCATTTAATTCCAGAATTTTACTCTGTTTATTGATTTCAACAACTGATCACTAACTTAACCCCTTTTAATGCAATCATGGCTACATATAACTATCAGCTTAGTTGTCTGTGCCATTATAAATATTGCTCAATACTCCTTTGCCCAGTCATGTTTATTACATATAGGCTCAGTGTATATTGGTAAATAATTATTTTCATAGGTAAATACTTATATGTAAAATTTTAAATCCATTGTACATGATTAGTTGCAATATTATGAAAAGTAATACATTTCTTTAGCTGTAATTTAATATGTACTCCCTTGCAAAACATAGTACACTCTGTTATTCAAAAGCATAATGCATATTCATTAAAGTTAGTTGTTTTTATCTCGGAATCATGCTCCATAAACTCTTATGACTCTGTAGTGCAATAAATACCACATTGTAATTCAATAAAATCAGTGTTAAACTTTCAAAGGTTGTGGGTTCAAGTCCCACCAGTGGTGCCTTTTTCTTTCAAGACATTAAAGATCCAACCCTTTATGACCTCCTGTTCCTTTGTAGAATTTATGCTACCTCAGATAATTGGTTAAAGGAACTAAAGCTTCATCAGAAGATAAATAAGATAGGTTGGTATGACGCATTCACATTCCAATGTATCTCTCATCTCTGGAACAAACTTTCAGTATGTGCCAAGAGAGTAGCAGCCTTGCCACCTTCAAGAGATAGGTAGTCTCAGATTTTCCCCTGGTCTATCTTGTCTTGCGCTCCTTTAGGCTAGAGGGAAATTTTGAAAAGGGTTTCTTGGCTAAGCTTGAAATGGTCTGCAGACTGATTGCCTTGTACTTACCTATGGACTTAAGGTATATAAAATCTTTATATAATCTGTGGGCATGGAAAAGACATGCCTATGTACCCTGAAATGCTTCATGTGAGGTGTTACAATAGTATGAGGTCTCAGTTTGCTGTGTTCATTTCAGTCCCTATATTTGATGAACAAAAATCGTTTCCACATTATTTTTCTGAAGGAGAATGTATTCATGGTGAGCATAGGACTTCACCAAGTGTTTCTCTTGTCAACTTTTCTGTTTGTGATTGTGACAGACAGGATCCATCCAACACAGAAAAGACCCAAAGAGTATTCATTTTAGGGATTTGGGTATTATATCTTTGTTCTTTGTAAATGTATTACCTTTTAGCTTAACATGATTGTGATTTGCAGTATGCATTGAAGTGGTTTGTTGCTCTTTGTGAACCTTTTGTGAAAAAGTCTACATGTTCAAATCAAAGGTCATAGTTCTTTCCTGAAAAAATAATAGCTTGCTGTCTGCTGGTGATGAAAGACCAACAACCACAGGGAGAAGAGTTAAAGTATCTTGTAGTTTTGCTTTCAAGTAAGGGTGTGAGATTCAAACATTGACCAACAGATTAGTACATTGGTGGTAGTATAATAGGCATGTCTGACTGTTGTGGTGAAGTGAGAAGTAAGCTAGAGGAAGAAGCTCTTAAGATTACTAGTCACTTTTGATCCCATATTCAGCTATGGTCGTGAGGTATGCATGGCGACTGAAGGGATGAGATCATAGATGCTAAGGGCTGATATGAAGTCTCTTTGCCAAGTAGCTGTGCTCATTCTTTGTGATGGACTGAGGAGGTTAGCAATCTTAGAGAATTCCAGATTATGGCCCTGCTCCTCTGGGTTGAAAAGAGTCAGTTGAGGTGGTCTTGTCATCTTGAAAGGATATCTGGGTAAAACCTATTGGAAGGAGGCCTCGGTGCACTTAACCTCTCCCTCATAAATCTTCAGCAACTGCTTCCCTGACTGGCATACAATGGACACAATACAGGGATGTCACTTATCTCATCTAATAGCACTCCATTAATAGTAACCCTATCCCAGGAAATTGACACTTCCTTCTAGGTTCCACTTTCCTCACTACAGAATCGTATAGGGACATGTGGCTCTCCAAGGCACACATATTCCCATCCTCACTATAGGATGGGTAAGCCAACTATGACCACCCATTTTGCACACCTTCACTATCTCTTATTGTGCCCTGGCTGTTAACTTAGTCCAGGTGTGTAAATCATACTCAGGTCTGTATCTCTATATCAGTGAACCAAAACTCAATGTGATTCCTGCAGTCAGAATAATATAATTGTCATGAGAAGATTCTGTGGTGGCCATATCGGTGCTATAACATATTAGTCTTATAATGGACAAGGAGCATATATGCAAATTAATTAATCATGTGACAAAACTTTCCTTTTCCCTTTCCTTTCCTTTCTCCTGTACCTTCTCACCAATTTTTTTTCTATTCCATGCAAATCAACAACTTAATACCATTCATCCACAACCCCCTGTCCCTGTTTTTGACAGGGAGTACTTGACAGGTGGTGCAGTGATTAATGTTGTCGCCTCACAGCAAGAGTTTCTCTGGTTTGATTCTTGGCTGGGGTGCCTTCTGTGCAGAGTCTGCATGTCCTTCCTGCATTTGTGTGGATTTTCTCTGAGTGCTCTGGTTTTCTCCTATGGTACAAAGATGTGTCTGGAGTGTTTCTCCCTGGGCTTCTGCTGAAAATTAGCTCATTCCAAGTTGGACTTTCCTGGTAAACAAATGTTAAATAATAATAAATCTTTGTGCAAATGGGGTTGGGGTGTCACTTCAACAATGTCAATCATCTAGAGCCAATGTTCACAACAATGCATGGCTAACCTTGCCATGGTTGTTATTCTGTACTGCACATGCAGGCACGCGCACACACACACACACACACACACACACACACACACACACACATGCATGCATTCACACACTTATATGTCTAGTTTAGAGTGTTCATTTCACCTACTTCATGTCTTTGGAATATGGATTGACACTGGAGCACCTGAAGAAAACCTACTCAAACATAGGGATGACATGTAAATATACACAGAAGGCCCTCTTGCTAAAACTCAAACCAGAAAACCTCTTGCTGTGAGGTGACAACACTACCTGCTGTGCCACTGTACTATCCCAACAGCTCACTACAGTACAGACTTTTCTATTAGATAATCATTGTCAAATGTCCTTATACTTTCCCTGCTAATATGCTTCTATGCATGTACACTTTAAATGTTAAGGCTGGCAGTGATGTCATTATAAATGTGAAACACTGCTAATGGCAGATTTTGTAAGATGGTGGGCAATCTGATTAAACTGTGGGATAAGAAAGAAGATAAGCTTGAAGGATGGATAGAAGATTTAGGAGAGAAGATGGCAGAGGAAAAGGGCACCTGCAATAGAACAATAAATTGGGGATAACTGGGGTCCAATAGGAGTTAGGTAAAGGTTTGTGGCACAATTCTAAGTTACTAACTTAAGAAGGTTTGAGATGGGGAGGATGGGAGGGGAATGCCCTGAGAGTGGTTGGGGAATTTGTCTAATAAAGGAGACGGGAGAGATGAAAACTGGGAATTTGCCTGAGAACCGTTTATGCTAGACTAAGTTGGTGGTTAAGATATCTTATAGTCAAAAAAGTGATTGAGTTTTATATAAAAGGAAGAATGGTTTGAAAAGGGTGAACAACATGAAAGAGGAGGTGCTGATTTATGTAACTTACAAGAAAAAGTAAGATTATGTAGAATTTACAAAGTTCTGGGAAATGATTATGGGAGAAGGACTTTGGAAAGTTTGAAGGAAACATGGAAGAAGGAAACAGTAGAAGTGGGAGGGTGTTTTGAATTGGGAAGGAGGAATATGAACAGGGACTAGGATACTATGGGATCTCAGAGCAGTTCTGTAGCTTAAGAAAAAATTGATACCCAGGTGCTATAAAACCTCAGTTAGATTAAAGAAGGGAAGAAGAATGATGAATATTAAAGGAAGGACATTTTGGGAGGAGCAAGTGCAGGAGGTTTATGTGTATGATGGTTTTCTAAAGAAACGAGGTATGGGCTGTAGCACCTGGCCTCTTGGAAGTTCTGTCAGACAGGAAGTTGGATATGGATTGGAAGAGTGGATTATTGATGTGGAATATGTGGGAAATTGATGGACTCAGTATCAGAAACAGGATGTTTCTGACAGTGTGTGTTAAACTCCAAGAAACCCGAAACTGGAAAAAAAGAATTAGTGAGAAAATAGAGAGTAAAACTATTAAATGGTGTAGAAAGCTGCTAAAGGTAGTGAGAACAATCTGGTCTGAAGAGAAGATGATTTGTTGATTTAAGAAATAATGTTTAATAGGTGGGGTGGATTAAACCTTTATTTAGCTGCAGAAACAGGGTAGCAGTTCTATACCCTGCCCTATAAGAGAGAAAAAAGTAAGGTTTACTGTCAGAAGGCTAGTTAGTGAGAAGGCAAAGTTTTTGTTTATCATGTGAGAAAAGGATTCCAGACCTAGACAGCATTAGTGCTTGGTCACCTTTTAATAATTTTGACTAGTAAGGTAAATGACAGATAGCTTACTATGGACAAATTGCTCTAACTATAGATGAGTTAAGCTGAAGGTGACCTCATTCTAAGGGGAAGTTTATTCCTTAAAAATGTTTTGTAATGTATCTGTTGCTTTTATTTTATTAATATTTATTTTTAGCTTTAGAATGCCTAGTCTGGTGCTAGATACTAGAGTAGTGCACTGTGTGCTGTATTCAGTAATATCTCTTAGTACTGTGTTATAAAGTAAAACACTGATCTCCCTAGAGTGACTAGACATGCCCTTTAAAATTACACCTACTAAATGTGCTCTTCTGAATCAGTAGATATAAACTGGTCAAAGTCTCAATTCTTGTCTACGTTTGACCCAACAGTAGTATTTGATATTGTTTCATTTTCATGGGAATTTATATTAAAAATCTTTATTGAATCCACTGCTGTGTTTTGCTGCTTTTGAACAAGCACCTGAAATAATTCAGAAAAGTGTTTATTTTTTATTTTACATTTGTTGACCGGGGTACTCCGACTGGATACATGTTCATTTTCAGTGGAGGCCCAGGGAGGAAAGCTCCAATTTACATGTATAAACAAAGCACTTATGAGACAAGGATATATACAAAGTATGTATGATTTTTTTAAAAGAAAATTATGAGCTGGAAAATTTGAACTATTAAAAAAAATCAGGAATTCTCATTATATTCTGTTTCTTATAGTTTGCTTTGAGATGGCCTGTGCCTAATCTTTAATACAATATCTATTTCTCTTCTATATGAAAGTCTCTGCCTGTAAACTACTACTGAGGGGATTAACAGCAGATCAGGGAGCCTAATGCTGGAAATAAATAACAACAGAAAAAAGGTGACATACACATTACACAATAACTGTGGTGGTGGTGCTGCAGTAGCGTTGTCGCCTCACAGTTAGATGTTGCCCGTTCGATTCTCAGTTAGAGCGTATTCTGTGTGGCGACATGCGTGAACGGGCGTTCCTTCGTTGAAGGTTGTGTGTTAGGCCCGGCAAGCCAGCATGTAAAACTCTACTGCCAATCATTAGCAGATGGAGTTCCGCTGTGGCGACCCCTAACCGGGAAAAGCCGAAAGACACAAGCAAACAAACAAACACATTACACAATACCTTTCAAAATTATACTTCCCTTACAGTCAGAAGATATCAATCACTACCTTTAAAAATAAACTAGAAGTGCATGTATATGCATAGGTACACACAACCCACACACAATGCACATGCATCCCAATTAGTTGTATGTATATACACTGAATGGATATGTGCTGCAAAATATGTACAACCTCTGTATTTTACTAATATTTTTATACATTTTTAAGTTAGGAATGCTGCTCATGTATTTGTTAACCTGCACAGATTAAAGAGGATATCTTAAACATGTTTACTAGTAAATACTGGATCATTGTTTTATATGCTGGCTGCTGGAACATTTCCTGTTGGTCTCCACAGTAAATGGGATTTGCCTAGCCTGTTCAAGAAACTGCAATAACTAATATTTAAGCAAGCTTTTTGCTGAATAGAGACAACCATTTGATGGTGTACATCTGATTTAAGCGATTCTGAAAAACTATACATTTGAAATTAATAAAAGTAAAAAGTACTCTTTTAAGTGAGTCTTCATAGATTACACATTAACAGAAATCCAGCAAAACTCTACAAGGAAGCAGAAGAAAGCATATGATGACTCTAATGGATGAAGACTCATGGTCTGTTCAGTCTTTCTGACTGTTGCATTTATCCCATCTACAGCTGCTTCTCTTCCGTACTTGGTCTATCACTTCCTTGGTCTGTCCTAAACAGCTCAGACAGCTCTGATTCTTCTGCCTTGACTTATACTATGTTTCAAGCAATATGTTTTTGGGTCCTACCATTCTGTCTTTGAAATAGTATGTCTTCGTATCTATATAAGTTATTCCTTTGTTTGCTTGCTTGTTTGTTTGTTTGTTTATACATTTATTTTATGTTTACTAAAACTGTCCATCTGGACAGAGATATTTTTTATTGAAGAATTTGAGAGAAAATCTTCAAACCAAATCATGAATAAATACAGTCACACATTTAATAAACACCAAACAGACAAACCTTCCCACATAACAAAAACTACTCGGGACAAGCTAAAGGTGTTACTGCTCAGTGCTAAGTGTCTCAACAAGAAACTGCACCCCTGGAAGCTCTCCTCACCTTGGAGAGAGTTGACATCTGTGCAGTTACTCAGACATGGTTCAGAGCCATGGAAAGCACCCCGGCATTACATGGCTATAATGCCTTTCATACATTCTGACCCTCCACTGAACATGAAAGAGCAAAAGGCAGAGGTATATCTGTTTACATAAAGGATAAGCACACTTCAAGACATCTCAAACAATATGACATGCTTGAGCTACTTCATGTCCAACTAACTATGGGAACAATCCATTTCCATATTCTTGCTAGCTACAGGTCCCCCACCATGAACTAGGAAACCCATACATCATAGCTGAAGTTACTAGAAGCACTCACCATCCAACCCAATACCAAACTTGTGTGTCATTTTAACATCACCTCCATTAACTGGGAGGCATACACAACCACTAACATGCAGGCCAAAAGATTTCCTGACTTTGTAAATTCAGATGTCCTGGAGCAACTAGTCTGCACTCCCACTAGGGGAATAAATATCTTATATTTGGTACTCACAAATATGGGAGAGTGCTGCCCACCCCATTGTGATGTCCTCACTGATAAGATCATATCAAAAAGTGGTCCCCTTGAAATAAAGGTAAAACTAGTCCCCCCACTTAACCACAAAAAGTTTAAGAACTTCTCTAAGGTAAATTACCTCTATTAAGGGACAGCAGACACAGTTTCCAAGCTCCCCCAAATCCATTAAACACAGAAACCTATGCAGAGGCATGCACAAAAGCCCTGTATGACCCTATAAACAGCTGCATACAAATGGCAGTACCAGGCTGAAACAAACCCAAGTCAAACCACAAAAACAAACCACCTTGGTGGATCCCTCCACTCCACTGCCAATTATCATCAAAGAACAGTTTTCTACTGTGCTCTCTAAAGTTAAAAACATGGCTTCAATGGGACCTGATGATATACCAGGCTATCTTTTAAACAGATTAATTCAGAACTTAGAATCTTTATTTAACAACACCCACTGGACTGACTTTATCCGGATAAAACAGAGGACAGCAACAGTCATCCCTCTGCATAAAGGGGGACCATCTACTGACCTGGGGAATTACAGATGCATAAGTTTGACTAGTTTTATACGTAAGGTCGTGGAAAGAATAATCATGGATCTTATAAATAGTGACATAGGAAACCTCCAAACACTGGAAAAACCCAATTCAGCTTTGTCAAGGGCAGGTCATGCCTACTGAATCTGGTGGATTTCTTTGAGAAAGTTACTAAGGCCACGGATGAGGGTAAAACAGTACATACCGCCTACCTTGACCTGGCCAAGGCATTTGACACAATTCCCACTCATGAATTATAAATAAACTGACAAAACTGGGCATAAATCCCTGCATTACCAGATGGATTGCCAATTGGCTCACAGACAGCATATGTGTGGTTAAAGTGGGTGACTCCAGATCCAGCAAGAGGCTGGTTACTAGTGCTATGCCACAGGGCTCAGTGCTGGGACCAGTTTATGTTTGGAATATACTTCTCTGAAGTCAAGGCTAATGTGGAAGGCCCCTGGATGAAACAGTTTTCTGATGACTTGAAGCTGGCAGCAATCACTGAATCCCCTAGTGATGTAGCTATCCTTCAGGAGGGCCTAGATCTGACAAATGATCAGTGCCATCACTATGGCCTAAAACTAAATGTGAAAAAAATGTATTATTATACTGTACGGGAAGTGAAATACCCCTGCAAATTACAACAGCAATAGCACACCACTCAGAGTAGGCTCAGAGGTGAGAGATCTAGGTACACAGATAGATAGTAGCCCGAACTTTGACTACCATGTGTCCACAGTAGTGATGAAGTCCTTCTATGTGGCACAGCTTATAAATGTATGGCATCCAGATCCAAGGAAACTATAGTCCTGCTCTACTCAGCCCTCATTAGACCAATAATTGACTACAATGCACCATTTGTCATATATTTGACTAGGCATGTACAGCAGCTTGAGTGATCTCAGAGGTCACAACAGCTGCTGTACATGCCTCGTCAAACAGCAGCATCTGGAGTGAACCCAGAGGTTCCTCACAAAGAAATTACAGGGTGTAAACACCATGAACTATGTGGACAGACTAAAATCCCTATCCCTTTACTCTGTCTCCTACTGACTACTAAGGGGTGACCTATGCCTGACCTACAAATCACAAATCCAGCCCTGATGGAGCTGCTACAGATCTGCAAGTCAAACAGCATGAGGGTCACCTGATCTATGGATCTAAACTTAGTCAGTGACTCAAACAAAACATGCTGGAGAGACAGATATGTGTCTCAGAGATTTGTCCCTTCTTTGGAATATGCCCTTTTCTGCCCCTCTTCAAATGCAGATTGGATCAATTGATGGGGAATCACAAATACACACCTAGGGTAGTGCCTATGTCCCTTAAGGACAGGAGCAATCTGTAAGATTCTCAATACATAGGCACAAATCCATGCCATCCTCTTGCCTCTAGGGCCATATATTGGGTAAAATTGGGTCACACTGGCTGGACTTGTAAGGGCTGCTAAATGATTAACCTAGTAATCTCCTATAAACCTATGAAACTATGAACAATTAAGTGGTAAATCCATTCATAAAACAGCTTTGCAAAATTATTCTGCATTGCAGTAACAGCAGATTATATTTATTGAGTATTTTGTACTAAGAATAGTTTTCACTTGTTGCTGTATAGGAAATAATACGTGGAAATAAGTATGTATCTTTAGGTAAAACATTCTGAATATGATAATTCAATACATTAATGAAAAATTATTCTATTCTACATTTTCTAGTTAAGATTTTTATTTATTTATTTATTTTTTACATTTGTTGACCGGGATAGTCCGACTGGATGCATGTCCATTTTCAGCGGAGGCCCGGGGAGAAAAGCTCCAAGGGTAAGCAGATACAGCATTACATAATACCAGCATTACATATTACAAACAGACTATTTACAGAGATTACATAAGTAAGCAAGTTAAACAAGTTCCACAGGTTACAGTTAGTCCTGAGCACAAGTCAGGATTAAATTAAATTACACAGTAAACTGGTTAACAGATTTTTACACATTCGAGTTAGCCTGGCTTGATACATTGACATAGCCAGTTAAGTGACAAATGTTGTTTGAGTCTAGTTTTAAATTGACCTAAGGTGGAAAGTAAGGTAATATCAGCTGGAAGAGAGTTCCAGGATCTACTTACAGAGTTTGCAAAGAGAGAATCACCAGCTGTGTTATTAATTTTGCTAGTCTGAATTAGTAGTTTGTTAGAGGATCGAAGCGGTCTAGGATTGTTTTAGGGGGTGATAATATTTTTAAGTGCAGGAGTATTGTCCGGATTATAGAGGATTTTATAGGCCATAATCAGTTGGTTATACTGGATTAGGCTAGGTAGTTCAAGCCAACCAAGCTGATTTAGATTGATGCAATGATGTGTCCTAAAAGGCAGCCCAGTGGCAAACCTGGCAATGTGGTTGTAACAAATTGAGAGTTTGTTAAGGACAGTCTTGTTCAAATTCGAGAGTAGAGGGGATGCATACAGAAGGGTTGAAAGAAGGTGAGAGCGAGCTATGGCAATTTTAGTTGGAGGGGTTAGGAAGGCTATTATTCTGTAAAGTGACCCTAGTTTTTTATTGATGGTTTTGATAGTTTGGTTAACATGTAGGTCAAATTTGAGATTATTGTCTATGATGACACCTAATAGTTTTGTAGATGGGTCACGGGAGATTATTGTGCCATCATTTGATTTTATGGTAAAGGTGAAAGCGGTAGACCTACGTGTTGGTGAAAATAACAGCATTTTAGTTTTTTTGGGATTTAGGATCAGACGATGTTCAGAAAGCCAGTTTTCTATTGTATTAAAGGTGGTCTGGGTAGCTGACCATAACTCTACTGAAGATGTGGCTGAGCAAATCAGAGGAGAGTCATAAGCATATTGGATACAGCTGACTTTTGGGATGACAGTATAAAGGTCGTTAATGAAGATGGAGAACAGCAAGGGCCCTAGTATAGAGCCTTGTGGTACTCCGAGGGTGTTAGGTAGAAGGTTAGAGAGTTTGTTCTGCCAGAGGACAGCCTGCTGTCGACCATTCAGGTAGGATTGAAACCATTGGAGGGCTCCAGTATCTAGACAGAATGTTTGCAGGGTGTGGATTAAAAGTTGGTGATCAACCATATCGAATGCCTTGGAAAGATCCAAAAAGAGGGCTGAGGATATATAATTATTGTTGCAATTATGGTTTATGGTGTTAGTAAAGGCTAGGAGGGCTGAAGTAGTGCTGTAATGAGGACGGAAGCCATGCTGAGTGTCTGCCATAAGGCGATTTTGGATTAGATGGTGCATGAGTTGTCTATGAATACATTTTTCCATAATCTTTGCAAGTGGAGAGAGTACAGCTATTGGCCTATAATTGGAGAATTCAGTAGAGCTGCCTCCTTTGTGAAGTGGGATTACATAGGATATTTTCCAGATGGTGGGAATTTTAGCTTCTACTATGGTTCGATTGATTAGTATTGAGACGGGGTAAGCAATAGCATCAGCTGATTTTTGTAGCTACTCAGCAGGGAGTTGATCAGCAGAAAGTGTAGTGGGTTTTAATTTTATGATCAAGGTACGGATAAGTGAAGTGGCGACTGGTTGGAAACTGAACGCAAGTAGGTTTCTAGGGGTGCTACTTTCAGGACCAGGGGAGCTAGGAGGTAGTTGGCTAGCTAGGGCTTGAATTGTCTCAGTAAAGAATTAAGTTAAAACTATCAGAAACATCTTCAGGGGTTTTATCAATAGTAGCAGCAGGTATTGGGGTTGACGTTTGTCCAGGATGTAGTAGATTATTTAAACCTGCCCAAAACTTCTGAGGGTTATTTTGATTTACTGTCTGTAAATTACAGTAGTATTGTTTTTTGTCTTGTAAAATTGATTTTTTTTGGTTTCGTTTCTGGATTGCCTGTATTTAATGTGATCTTGAGGGTCTTTAGAAGAATGCCATAAAGCCCATGCTTTGTTTCTAAGGGTAATTTTGAGTTTAGACTCTATAGAAAGCCATGGTGCAGTTCTTGCCTTGGTTCTCTTTGAACAAACAGGTGCATGCAAATCAAGGATCTCAAGGAATTTGTTGTTAAAGTATGCTACTGCTTCCTCTAAGGGGAAGTGTTTTAGAATAGACCAATTACATGAGTTTAGTTCTTGTTGGAATTTGGCAGGGTCAAAGTTTTTATTGTTTCTAATCTTTCTGAGTAAGGGTTGTTGGGAATTAATGGTTTTGTGCTTAATTACATATGTGAGAAGGTGATCGCTTAGGCCATTAAGGAGGGTACCAGAGGTGTACAGTTGGGGGTGACTGTTTATGAGTACCCAGTCAAGTATACTTTCTTTTTGGTTGGGTTTACCTATCCTGGTAGGAGTGGATATGATTTGTGTAAATGCATGCAGGTTAATATGGGTGGTTGGGGATTCTAAGGAACAGGTGCCCCAGTCTATGTTAAAGTCTCCAAGTAGTAGGGTTTCTTGGGGTAGTGACATGATAACCAGTGCAGGATATCTTCAAATGTAGATATATTGTTACCTGGGGAATGTACATACAGATGATATTAATGCATTTATTTTTATTAAGTTGCAATTTGGTGGCAAGAATCTCAGAGTTATTAATCTGAGGAGGTTGTATTACATCTATGGTGACATTCAACTCAGATTTATAGAGTACAGCTACCCCACCCCCCTTCCTCGAAGCACGATCCAGCCTGTGTATGTTGTACCCAGGTGGTAACACTTCATTGTCTTTAGTGTTAGGTTTTAACCAGGTTTCAGATAAACAGAGAATCTCAGGGGAGTGGATATCCAGAAGTGCATGCAATTCATGTACCTTGTTATTAATGCTTCTAATATTGAGATGACAGACTAGGAGAGAGTTAGTTGGCCTGTTAATTGTAGGTTTGTAGCTTAGATTACAAGTAGAGGGGGTATGTGTACCTGAAGTGAGTGGGCCAGGGTTGGGGTGAATATCACCACCAAGTATTAGGTTGAGTCTATACTTGGTGATGAACTTCAGGAATTTGTTTATTAGTTTGTGGTAGTGTTTGGATCTATAGCTAATGTGCCTGGGGTTGAGATGTTGATAGACTGAACAAGATGTTGGATAGGATCTGGTACTGTAAGTATGGTTAAAGGTGGAAGGATTTACAGCTGGGGTGATAGTATGGCCTTTTGGGACCTGAAATCCCGTAAGAAACTGGTTTTCATACAAGGTAAGGAGGTATGGTGTGAACAAGAGGGGTAGTAAAGAGGAGTATATCATTATATGTGATTCAGCTAGTGAGTGAAGGAACTGTTTTAGCTGGTGATGCAACACCAGAAGATAGAGTGGTGAGGTAAAGGTACTGGAAGGGGGATGGGAGAATGCCAGATGAAAGCTAATAGGTGCTATTAAATGTAGGTAGTAGAATAGGGGTGGGTGGAATTATCCCAGATGACAGCAGATAGGATCTAGAAAGTGGGGGAGTGGCTATAGTACTATAAATTTAGAGGTACTGGGGGCGGGAGGTAATTGGGGGCAGGGAGGGGAGCGAAGAGAGCCCGAGCGTAGCGAGGGCGAACGTAGCGGGGCTATTGCAGTTTACAAGGTTTCCTAAGGTGTCCTAAAGCTATAAGGTAAGTATTACAGCTCTAATGTAAGAGTCAATTTACTGCAGTTACAGGGGAAGGAGGCAACCACTCAAGTAGAAACAAAGAGCCCTATGGCTGACCAATATGGTGACCTGCTTAATTACAAAGCACTGTAAGTGAAAGCTTAACAAATGTGTTTTGTGTGTAACCTACTCTGTTTAAATGTTGAGAGAAACTGATTGCAGTCCAGTAGACACCGTTTTGTAGGGAACTGTAGAGTTCAACTAGGAAAAGAGAAAAGCAGACATTCTAGGGTAAGCATGAAGACAACAACAGGCAGTTATTATAAAATAATGCATTCAGAAAGGTTTGGTGGGGGGGTAAAGTAGCATACTTCAGAATGAGCTAAGATTTAAAGCTAAGAAACCTAAGCAAGAGAGCAATGCAGTAAATAAACACTTGCCAGATTTTAAAGATATACCAGAAAAACTAAATCAATTATTCACAATAGTACAACTAGAAAATTGCCAGTAAAAGCACTTCAGGTATAGCTAGCCCAAGTTATTCAAGTCATAAAAGCACTTCTTCAATGTGTGTGTGTGCAATTTAAACATTAAAAAACACATGCAGCAAGGAGGAGCTCTGATTATACACTTTCTCTAGGTACAGGTTCAGTTTAAACACAAATATTACCACAGAAATTCAGTAAAGTCACTAGCTACTTATAGAGCCTCTGAAAAACAAAATAGAGCAGTCTGTGCAGAATCAGAATTTAGCAGTAGGTCATTCAGTTACACAAAAAACAGTAAAAGATCCATACAATGAAGAAACTTACACAAAGTCACACCAGGTCAGCCAAGGGGGGAAGAGAGAGGGGAAATCCTAATCACCTAGATTTGAAAATGATGCCTGTACTAAATTGTAGCAGTTTAACCTGTTTGAGGAAAGAGGGGGGTGGGGGAAAAGAGAAGGCAGTGGGAGTGGTTACAGTTAATACCCTGATTGACTCAAGACACCACTCCAGAGATAAGTTGAAATCTGCACTCAACACTGTGTTATTTGCACTCAGTACTTTAATGTTATGCACTCAGCACTGTAATTTCACTTATGTTTAGCAAAAAAGACAGACCAACAGTATACAATTTTGGGAATATTTACAAGGGTTGCTTGTTCAAATGTCAGGCTATTGCAGTTTACAAGGTTTCCTAAGGTGTCCTAAAGCTATAAGGTAAGTATTACAGCTCTAATGTAAGAGTCAATTTACTGCAGTTACAGGGGAAGGAGGCAACCACTCAAGTAGAAACAAAGAGCCCTATGGCTGACCAATATGGTGACCTGCTTAATTACAAAGCACTGTAAGTGAAAGCTTAACAAATGCATTTTGTGTGTAACCTACTCTGTTTAAATGTTGAGAGAAACTGATTGCAGTCCAGTAGACACCGTTTTGTAGGGAACTGTAGAGTTCAATCTGTTTAAATGTTGAGAGAAACTGATTGCAGTCCAGTAGACACCGTTTTGTAGGGAACTGTAGAGTTCAATCTGTTTAAATGCTGAGAGAAACTGATTGCAGTCCAGTAGACACCGTTTTGTAGGGAACTGTAGAGTTCAATCTGTTTAAATGTTGAGAGAAACTGATTGCAGTCCAGTAGACACCGTTTTGTAGGAACTGTAGAGTTCAATCTGTTTAAATGTTGAGAGAAACTGATTGCAGTCCAGTAGACACCGTTTTGTAGGGAACTGTAGAGTTCAATCTGTTTAAATGTTGAGAGAAACTGATTGCAGTCCAGTAGACACCGTTTTGTAGAGAACTGTAGAGTTCAATCTGTTTAAATGTTGAGAGAAACTGATTGCAGTCCAGTAGACACCGTTTTGTAGGGAACTGTAGAGTTCAATCTGTTTAAATGTTGAGAGAAACTGATTGCAGTCCAGTAGACACCATTTTGTAGGGAACTGTAGAGTTCAATCTGTTTAAATGTTGAGAGAAACTGATTGCAGTCCAGTAGATACCATTTTGTAGGGAACTGTAGAGTTCAAACAAAGTCACACCAGGTCAGCCAAGGGGGGAAGAGAGAGGGAAATCCTAATCACCTATATTTGAAAATATGTCCTTTTAAGATTAAGATTTTGATTAATAAAACAGGAGTTGAGAATCTAAATGAAATAAGAACATATCAGCATTCATAGAATTGCACTTCAGCAAAGCACAACTTGACAATGTCAGTCCATCACATCACAACCATTAAGACACAGGAATGGGCACTATAATGGGTCCTACACGGGGTAGGAGGAACACATCTATCTCATGTACAAATGATGGATTAGACTCACTGACTGTGATCCACAGACTGCAATTTGATAAAACCCCACTTGACCATTCTGACCACATGATGTGTGTGTGTGTGTGTGTGTGTGTGTGTGTGTGTGTGTGTGTGTGTGTGTGTGTGTGTGTGTGTGTGTGTGTGTATATATATATATATATATATATATATATATATATATATATATATATGGTTACTGGCATTTTAGTATTTTTTTATTTTTACAAAATAAAGGGAAATGTGCTCAGGTCATTAAATGTGCTTTGTTGAAGGGCAGTTTTTGATGGTGAGTGTGGGTTTAGGGATGTGAGTGTGTGCATGTGTGTGTGTGTGTGTGAGTGCACTATGGTTAGAGTATGGGTTAGGTAATGGGATAGTTGTAGTGTTTTTTTTTTATTTCTGCAAATCTTTTGGGTTTCTAATACCATGACGGGAATGGACCCCATTCCTAAGTCAAAGTATGATTAAAGTTCATGAAATTAGTATTATTTTAGTCTTTGATGTCAGCCAAAAGTGCTGTTCATACCACCTTCAACATGCCCAGTAATGAATCCTTCTGCAATCCATATGCGGTTACATGGATTGGTAACATATCTAAATAAGATTGTAGATTCCTTTTTATGACCCATTGCTCCTTCTACTATTGGAACTATCTGGGTATCTTTCGTCCACATTGCTCTCATTTCTGCCTGCAGATCCTGGTATTTTATGACTTTGTGTCTCTCTGTGTGCAAGACACTGTAGTCACTGGGTGTGGTGATTTCAATGATCGATGATACTTTTTTCTTCTTTTCATAGACGATTATATCCGTTTTTCTAGCATCTAGCTTTTCAACTGTTGGCAATGGGTGATCCTTTGTGATGTAAACGTCATCTTTTTCTATGATGCTTTGCAGCTCATTTTTCCACTGTTTTTTTCAACCACTTCAATACAATAATGTTTGCACAATCCCCAGTGCAACAGTCTTGCCACATTATTATGCCTTTCAGTATACAGTCCTTCTGCCATTAGTCTGTCACAACCAGCAATGAGGTGTGTAACTGCTTCCAATTTGGTTTTACAAAACCTAGATTTGTCTGTTTCTCCCACGTGTTCAATGGACTTTGTAAACCAGTGTACATGTAGCCCACTGTCTTAGGCTGCCAATATTAACATTTCATCTCTTGGTTTGAATTTACCTCTCTTTAACCATTCCTGCTTTCATTCCTGATCTACATGAGGTTCTTGCAGAAGTTTTCTATACTTGCAACTATATTTATGCATTTTCCACATTTCTTGCCTTCTCATCTGGTCCTTCACCTAATATTCTTTCTTTTTTTTTTTGGTACATTCTGTTGCTGCCTGATTTTTATCTACTTCTAGTATGATTTCCATTCCTGCTTGACTCTGATATGCTTCTGCTAGATTAAGCAGAGAAGTCATCTTAGATTTATTCTCCTCATGTTTCAAAACTTTCACTATGTTTGGATCTTGTGAGGTCAGCAGATATGTGTGGAGTCCCACGATTTCAGATCTACACATGTAATCAATTTTAAGGAGGCCCATCCCTCCTTTGGAACAGGGAATATATAATCTTGGTATGCACTGATTTTTTATAAATCATTTAGTAAGCATGAAGCATCCTTCTTGTTTTCCTGTCTAATCTATCCAACATGTTTTTGGGCCAGTCAATCACTCCAAAACTGTAAGTTAGGACAGGAAGAGCAAACTGGTGAATAGCTTTGATTTTATTCCTAGATGTCTGTGCTGTTTCCAGGATTAATTTATGTCTTCTAAAGTATTGCTTACTAAGTTTTATTTGCATTTGTTCATGTCTTATTGTTGATCCTTCATCAATTCCAAAATATTTATGCACTCCCTCTTGCTCAGGTTCTTTTATATCACATTCTTGTCCCAAACTGATGTTTTCCTGGTGCTGTAGTTTTCCTTCCTTAAAGGTTGCTTTTGCATATATATCAAGGCCAAATGACATTCTTATATCATCTGAAAAAGTTTTGACAACTTGCAATTGTACCTCAGTTCCTCATCTGATGAGCTATACAGTTTTGAATCATCGAAAAAGTGAAGATGAGAAGTCTTTACACTTTGTTGTTTTTTAGGAGCCATGGCCTAAGCTGTTAAGTAGACCGCTTAGTGGGTTAAGGGCAAGGCAGAATAGCAGCGGTGACAGAGAGTCACCCTAGAATATCCCCCTTTTAATTTTTATTCCTGGGATAGATAATAATTTGTCCTTTATCATGGCATAATTGTAAAGTGGTCCGCCACTGTTTCATGTTCACTGTAACGTAGTCGAACAGTGTAGAGTGTATCTTATACATTTTTAAACACTCTTTTATCCATCAATGTGGGATACTATCAAATGCTTTTTGTAGTGAATCTTTTCCATACTTAGATTCTTCCCCTTTTTACAGTTCTCCACTATGACTTTATTTAACAACAAATGATCCTTTGTTCCATATGACTTTCTTTTATTGCCCTTTTGTTCTACTACCATAATTGAGTTTTCTTCTAAATTACTATAAAATCTGCCGGCATCAATTCCCATGTATAGTTTTATATGGTGTTGGAAGGCAAGTTATTGGTCTATAATTTTTATGGTAGCTTGCAGGTTCACTCTTAAGTAAGAGCACTGTTTTTCCTGTTGCTAGCCAGGTTGGTGTCTGTTTGGGGTGCGCATATAAATAGTTTTTTACTCATGGCTAAATCTTCATACAAAGATATTAATAATACTTTAAACAAAAGTTAGGTACTGCATCTGGGTCTGGGGTTTTGCAATTAGAGACTTTTCTTAACTTTTGTTTCAGTCTCTCTGGCTGTTACTTCATCCCATTTCATACCCTGTACCTTTAAACTTCTTGTTCTTTCTTTTACTTCTTCTGTCCATTTAGCATCTTTGTTATGTTTCGCAGAATCTTCATAGATACTTCTCCAAACTGTATCAATTTCTTCTTTTTTTGGCAGTTTTTCATTTCCTTTTACCTTGTTTCCCAATTCTCCAGAAGACGTTTTGGGTCACCAATAAATTGCTTATGTTGTACTTTTCCTTTTTCTGCCTGTGCTGAGATTTTTAGTTTATTTGGTTTCTCCCTTTTAATTTCTCCAAGCATTTTGGGTTTCTAATACCATGATGAGAATGGACCGCATTCCTAAGTCAAAGTACTAGTAAAGTTCATGAAATTAGTATTGTTTCAGTCTTTGATGTCAGCCAGAAGTGCTCCTTGCAGCACTCACAATGTGCCAAGTAATGACTTTTCTGCAGTTCATATGGGGTTACGTGTATTGGTAACATATCTAAATAAGAAGACCCATTGCTCCTCCTATTATTGGAACTGTCTGGGCATCTTTCTTCCACATTGCTCTCATTTCTGCCTGCAAATCCTGATATTTTATGACTTTGTGTATCAGTGTATGCAAGACACTGTAGTCACTGGGTGTGGTGATTTCAATGATCAATGCTACTTTTGTCTTCTTTTCATGGACCACTATATCCATTTTTCTAGCATCTATCTATTGAATTGTTGGTAATGGGTAATGTGATGTAGGCTTCATCATTTTCTATGATGCTTTGTGGCTCATGTTTCCAGTGTTTTTAGCCATTCAACACCATAATGTTTGCACAATCTCCAACAGTCTTACCATGTTATTATGCCTTTCAGTATACAGTCCTTCTGCCATTAGTATGTCACAACCAGCAACAAGGTGTGCTACTGTTTCCAATTCAGTTTACAAATCCTACATTTGTCTGTTTCTCCCACATGTTCATTGCACTTTGTAAACCAGTGTGTATGTAGCGCACTATCTTGGGCCACCAATATTAACCTTTCATTTCTTGGTTTGAATTCACCTCTCCTTAACCATTCCTGTATTAGTTCCTGATCAACATGAGGTTCTTCTAGAAATTTTGTATACTTGCAAATATATTTATGCATTTTCCACATTTTTTGCCTTCTCATCTGGTTCTTCACCTTATATTCTTTCTTTTGTTTTTGTACATTCAGTTACTGCCTGATTTTTATCTACTTCTGGTTTGATTTCCAGTCCTGCTTGATGCCGATATGCTTCTTCTAGATTAAGTGGAGAAGTCATCTTAGATTTATTCTCCTCATGTTTCAAACTTTTCACTATGTTTGGGTCTTGTGAGGTCAGCAGATATGTGTGGAGACCCATGATTGCAGAGCTATGCATGTAATCAATTTCAAGGAGGCCTATCCCTCCTTTGGAACAAGGAATATATAATCTTGGTATATGGAGATTTTTATAAATCATTTGGTGAGCATGAAGCATCCTTCTTGTTTTTCAATCTAATCGATCCAACATGTTTTGGGGCCAGTCAATCACTCCAAAACTGTAAGTTAGGACAGGAAGAGCAAATTGGATTATAGCTTTGGATTATAGATTTTGTTCCTAAATGTCTACACTGTTTTCAGGATTAATTTAAGTCTTCTAAAGTATTCCTTACTAAGTTTTATTCACATTTATTCATGTTTTACTGTTGGGTGGCCATGGTGGTGCAGCGGTTAGCACTGCTGCCTCACAGCAAGAGGTTCTCTGGTTTGATCCTCGGCTGGGGTGCCTTTTGTGCGGAGTCTGCATGTCCTCCCTGTGGTTGCATAGGTTTCCTCTGTGTGCTCCGGTTTCCTCCCCCATCCTAAAGACATGCTGTAGGTGGATTGGACGCTCTAAATTGGCCCTAGGTGTGAGTGTGTGCATGTGTGTGCCTTCCGTGGAAGGTTGGGTGTCAGACTAGCAACTCGACACTGTAAAACTCCACTGCCAATCATGAGCGGACAGGTGATCCCCTGTGGCGACCCCTAACCAGGAAAAGCCAAAAGAAGAAGAAGAAGATTCATGTTTTATTGTTGGTCTGTTGCTGTGTGATTGTGCGTATTTGTTTGTAGGTAAGAGTTAGAATTAGAGTTAGGTAAGGGGATAGATGTGGTGTTTTGTGTGTGTGTATGTGTATGCATTTGTGTGTGTGTGTGTGTGTGTGTGTGTGTGTGTGTGTGTGTGTGTGTGTGTGTGTGTGTGTGTGTGTGTGTTAATGTTAATTTTGGGTGTCCTTTTGTCTTGTAGAGTAGTATGTTTCATATCCTAACTTACACCCCCCTACAAATACTTAGCTAGCTGCCTACTAACATGCCCCTCCCTGTTTGATATTTGGGACCCAAATGGCTTGGAGCATGTGGCTAGGCTTGTAAGGACCCTAGTGGTTTATAGCCTAGTAACAACAGATATATATATATATATATATATATATATATATATATATATATATATATATATATATATAAGTACCCAAGCAGCATATCCAGCACTCGAACACAGGAGACATAGGCAGCAGTTAGTTCAAGCTTTATTGCTTTACACGATCCCCCAAACCGGTTTCGCTACTGAGAGCGTCATCAGTGAGTACAGAAATGCGTAAGTGTACGCTATTTATAGGAGACTTGCTGTTTCCATCTCTTAAAGTGACACAATCACAGCGCCAGCCCCACAGACATATATAACACGATCAAACCAACCTTCCACAATTCAAAAAGTACATAGACATATATGTATATGTAAAAAGCAAAAAATATCTATACTAAGTGATAATCCATATATACAATTATATTAAGAACTATGTATAGAATGTTAAACAATGAATAAACTAACACCACTTACAACCCTATATGCATGTATAAAACTAGATAGACTCCATTCTTACAGATGATCAAAAATCTATTATACAGATGTCCTGTAGCAAAGTACTATACATATTTTGCTAGTCTATACCCCATTTCACCAATGATCATTTAACCCGGGTTTAAAAAGTGCTCCCAGGTTTACAATCCATCTACGTTCTTTCTCCGTAAGAAATTGGTGTCTTAAAGGTTGAAAATGCTGACTGCTGTCTTTATCTTCAGCCTGCCCTTGATGTGCAAAAAAATATTTTAAATTTAAACTCCTTGAAAAATGCTTTAAATCTTTAATGATGTCAAAATGGGGTTATCAAGCCCATTTAGTTGAGAAAGCCTATTATAAAGGCAAACAACAAGATAGGACAATGCTCTTAGGTAAGACTAAAGATCATAACAGGGAATCACAAAATATTAGATTTATCACCACTTATGCTTCGAATACATTTAAAATCAGAGAAGTCATTTCCAAATATTGGCCTGTTCTAAATAGAGATCCTTTCTTTTCTAATATAGTTAAGGAAAAGTGTCAATTTGGTTATCGACGGGGTAAGACACTGGGTCAATATTTTTCAGGCTTCAAGAAACCAGTCAATGCTAATACACAAAGTAGCATAGGGAGGCCTGGGAGTACTTTTTGTGGCAATTGCAAGTTCTGCAAGGTGGTCTCTAGGACAAATTCCTTTACATCAGTTAATACAAGCAAAGTTTATGATATTAGACAACATATTAAATGTACTAGTTCATGGGTGATCTATATGGCCGTTTGCCAATGTGGGGCTTTTTATATAGGGCAGACTTCATGCAGTTTAAAACAAAGGATAGCCTTGCATATAAGTGATATTAAATGCAAGCGTACTCGGAGTGCCCTTTTCAAACATACTTTGGTTCATTCAGGGTCCCATTTTGTTTTTGTAGGGATAGACATGCTGACTAACGATACAGTTAGTGAATCTTTAAGACACCAATTTCTTACGGAGAAAGAACGTAGATGGATTGTAAACCTGGGAGCATTTTTCAAACCCGGGTTAAATGATCATTGGTGAAATGGGGTATAGACTAGCAAAATATGTATAGTATATTGCCATAGGATATCTGTATAACAGACTTTTGATCATCTGTAAGAATGGAGTCTATTTAGTTTTATATATGCATATAGGGTTGCAAATGGTGTTAGTTTATTCATTGTTTAACATTCTATACATAGTTCTTATTATAATAGTATATATGGATCAACACTTAGTATAGATATTTTTTGTTTTTTACATATACATATATGTCTATGTATTTTTTGAATTGTGAAAGGCTGGTTTCATTAGTGTCACACATGTCTGTGGGGTTGGCGCTGTGATTGTGTCACTTTAAGAGATGGAAACAGCAAGTCTCCTATAAATAGCGTACACTTACGCATTTCTGTACTCACTGATGACGCTCTCAGTAGCGAAACCGGTTTGGGGGATCGTGTAAAGCAATAAAGCTTGAACTAACTGCTGCCTATGTCTCCTGTGTTCGAGTGCTGGATATGCTGCTTGGGTACTTGTATTTCGTTTTCCGTGCACTTGTGGTAGACCGTGCAGTCTTTCTGTTTGGGTTTGTTATATATATATATAAAACTTGTGGGACACATTTTGTTGCATGGGTAGGCTTATAAAGGCCCTAGTGGTCTTTAAACTAGTATAAAACTATGAACCAATGGATCTATGAATTAATATGGTGAGTAGTGTATAAGCCCCCCTGCACACCTTATTAATGCATGCTAACCCTACTCCTAACTTCAATCCTACACCTTAACATAAAAAAAATCTGTAACACTTCCATTATTTAGGCAAATATGTCTAAAGGCAGTGGTAGTGATTATAGACAACAAATAGAAAATAGTTTTCCTTTTATGATCTGTTGTTTTTCAATGTTATAGTTTTTAAGGTTCTGATAGTTTGATTTTCTGGGACAGATTATTGTGGTTCAGTCTTTCAGCGTTTCAAATGATTGCCGTATATATATATATATATATATATATATATATATATATATATATGTGTGTGTGTGTGTGTGTGTGTGTGTGTGTGTGTGTAAAACAGATCCTTGTAGTGAGGTGCAGTAGTTTTCCAGCCTTATGGAGCAAAACCACAAAACCACAAAAAACTGTTGTGCTTTATTGGCAGTGAAATTACTGGATGAAACTCCTTAGAATCAAAAAACGAACTACAAACTGTAGACAAGCTCTCTTGAGACTTCAAAGTAATCAAACAGTTACAACTTGTTTAAAATCAATACTTCTTCAAAGAAAATATAAGATATTAAATAGATAAGCACTTTTGCCCTTAACTGGGCTTCATCAGATCTAATGCCACATTACGTGAAATGCAGTATTTTATGTTTTAATACGTAGTTCATTCATTTGAGGTGTGGTCATAAAAGTAAGTCATATGCTGCTTGACCACCATACCATGCAATAGGATCATGGTCTCACCTTTCACGCTTGTTCTGCATATCTGCTCCTATTGGCAGTTTATTGGTAAAAGGAAATGTTTTGCATTCCTATCCTAAGTGGTTAGTGTAGGCCATGGTGGTGCAGTGGTTAGCATTGTCACCTCACAACAAGAGGTTCTCCTGTTTGATTCTCGGCTGGAGCACCTTCTGTGTGGAGTCTGCATGTCCTCCCCATGGTTGAGTGACATTGAAAGATATGCATGTAGGTGTGAGTGTGAATGGGTGTGCCTTCTTTGAAGGTTGGGCATCAGGCTGGCAACTCGATACCATAAAAATTCACTGCCAATCATTAGCAGACCGGAGTTCTGTTGTGGTGACCCCTAACTGGGAAAAGCCAAAAGACAAACATCCTAAGTGGTTAGTGCCAAAACAAAGCACTAGACCTAACACATGAAGAGCACTTTCAGGACTCTTGGCATGCATAGTTGTATTCATTTTTTCATAGAAAGGACGGTCTGTTGCTTGTTAAAAGGAATACAAAATATATACAAGGTATATACTCCCATTCACTGGATCAGTCAGATAAGTTCCCTGTATGGTCAGGTTATTATGCAGTTATGATTATAAAACTATAATACTTGAGGATTATAACTTGACTGTCTGTCTGATGTTTGTTAGTACTTGTTCATTTTCATAGTTGCAAATAACATCAACTCATCACATGAAAGAGGAGATGAAATACTAGTGAATGCACATAGTCAGTGACATGAATTATATGATGGAAGGGGTGCGCAATGAGCAGCTCATTAACAATAGTGCTTGCAGCCACAGCAAGGACAGCATGCAGTATGACTGTGGTGTGGCCACAGGGAAGTACAAGCATGAGCAATGAGGGTGATCTGCACAATTTCACTTGTACAGTGGCAGCAAAAAGAAAGGGTATGTGACAGCCCTAAAGGCTCACGAGGCATGTCTGCCAATCTACTTTTTGGTGTAATATATATACATACACACACATATATATATATATATATATATCTATATATCTATATATCTATATATCTATATATCTATATATATATATACACATGTGTGTGTGTGTGTGTGTGTGTGTGTGTGCGCGTGTGTATATACATATATATATAGGTTCATAGGTTCATACTAGGCTATCTGCCCTAGGGCATTTATAAGCCTAGCCAGAGTGTGTATGGCTTTCGCCACCCATTTTAAATTAATTTTGCTATGCCCTTTTTCGAGGTTAGTATACTGTACCTCTGTCTAACAGTGACACAGAAGTGATACCCGGGGTAAACCTACGATCTCCCATCCACTCATCAAGATTCCTCTTGAAGAGAGTCAATGAGGGACTCTGCCTAACCTGGACTGGGATTTTATTCCAGAGTGAAGGGAGCCTCTGGGTTATGAATCTGTCCCTCCAGCATGTCCTATTTATTTCAGTGCTTAGGTTCAAGTCTCTCGAGCGCGTAGCTCGATGGGATTTGGATTTTCTGAGGTGCAGCATGTCCATTAATTCCGGTTTGGACATGGCTTTATACGTCAGGCACAGATCGCCTCTGAGCAGGCGGTATGCCACTGAGTAGAGCTGGAGTTTCTTTAACTGGGCAGCATATGGCATCTGTTTGAGCCCTTTGATTCTCTTGGTGAGGTACTTTTGGGGTCTTTCCAGTTGCTGCAGGTGTCTGGTAAGGTACATCCCAAAAGGGGCATTGTACTCAATTATGGGCCTGATGAGGGATGGGTAAAGAGGCACGATGACCTCCCCTGATCTAGATGTGAATCCCTTCATGATTAGGTGGGCTATATAAAATGTTTTTCTAACCACTTCGGCCACGTGGTTGTCAAATGAGGGATTGCTATCAACTTGGGTCCCCAGGTCCCTAATTACTTCTTCTGTACTTAATGTATTACCACCTATGTGGTAATTTGTGGGCACTTTGTTTTTGCCAAAGGGGATGACTATACACTTTTTGGCATTTAGCTTAAGGACATGGCTCTGGCACCAGTTGTCTGTTCTATGAGGCCCTTTTGGAGGATGGTTGTGTCGGCTGGAGAGTCGATTATGGCGCCCAGTTTGCAGTCATCTGTGAACTTGGTCAGCCACAGTCCTTACATGTTGGCCTGTACCTCCGAGAAATATATACCGAACAAGAGAGGTCCCAGGACTGAGCCTTGTGGGACGCCACTTGTAACTGGTTTGGAGTCTGACATGGCTCAAGTAATTCTAACCATGTGGGTTCTGTCCTTGAGCCAATTTGCAACCCATCTAGTGACATAGGGGTTTATATTTAAGCTGGTTAGCTTATCTATAATGCCCGAGTGGGGTATTGTATTGAAGGCTTTTGCAAGGTCCAGGTAGGCTGTGTGGACCACCTTCCCCTTATCAATGGCCTTGGTGACTGTTTCAAAGAAATCGATCAGGTTTAAGAGGCAGGATCTGCCCTTAACAAAGCCACACTGGGTAGGATCCAGTGTCTGTAGGTCCCCAATATCTTTATTTATGAGGTCCATGATGATCCTTTCCATACCTTTGCAGACCAAGCTAGTCAGGCGTATGGGGCAATAGTTTCCAGGATCCGTTGAGGCACCACCTTTGTGGAGAGGGACCACTGTTGCTGTACGCCACTCTTTGGGTACATATCCTGTAGTAAGGCTGAGATTGAACAGTAGTTTTATGTTTGGGTTTAGCTCTTCTTGGTGTTCATGTAGGATGCAGCCTGGGACACCGTCTGGTCCCATTTATGCTGTGTTTTTTGCTTTGGAGAGGGCGGCTCTTACCTGAGCATCTGAGATGTCAGGGGGGCAGCAGTCTGCTGGGATAAATATTTGCCCTTTTGGTGGGGAGGGGGGGGAGAAGTTTGCGCTGAACCTGTCAGTTAGGATATTGGCAATGTCTGTGGGTTTGGTGTATTATTTGTCATTTTGGACTAATTCTGAGCATATCTGGGAATTCCCACCCAGGTTCCTAACATAACTAAAGAAAGCCTTGTGATTATCCTTAGTGTCCTGTGCAATTTTTCTCTCGAAGCTGGCCTTAGACGATTTTATGAGTGCCCATAGTTTTTTGCTAATACTGATCAGAGATGCCTTCCCTTTTTGGGATTTTGCTCTCTCATGTATAGTTTGTTTATGGCTGGGGTCCACCAGACAGGATGTCTGCCTTTGGAGGATTGGGTCTTGGTTTTATTTGGGATTGCATGATCCATGCATTCCTGAAGGTGTTCATAGAATGCGTTTATAAAGTATTCTGCGGTCTGGGCCGTATTTTCCACAGGCCCAGGGGTTTGATGGATTCCACCTCGGTTTTGAGGAGTGTGAAATTTGCTTTAGAGAAGTTTTTCACTGTGGTTTTCTGGGCAGGGGGTGGGGTCGGGATGTGAATATCCAGTGAGATTAGTTTATGGTCTGATCTTACCAGTGAGGGATACACTTCTTGTCTGGAGCATAGAGTCCCCATGTTGGTGATGATCAGGTCCAGTATGTTTTCCCCTCTTGTGGGAGTGGTAACAAGTTGTTCCATAGCATTTGAGTTTATAAATTCTAGGAACCTTTGGGCTAGGGTGTTGGAGCTAGAGTAATGCTCCCAGTCTATGTTTGGGTAGTTGAAGTCGCCCAATATAATGGTGTTTGGAGAGACCTTCATATTTTCCAGTGTTCTCTGGAAGGCTGAGTGGGGTTCCTGGGTTTGGGAGGGTGGTCTGTAGCAGGCTATAAACTGGAAGGCAGTTTTACCCACTGTTAGTTGCACATGGATAGTCTCTGATGCTTCCTGCTGTGCCACCAACCTGGAGGTGTGGGTATCTTTGACGAATATTGATACTCCCCCTCCTTTTGTGG